>NC_041369.1:15904911-16029911 GCF_900634415.1 Cottoperca gobio | reverse complement strand
TTTGCCTATAGGACCAGATTAGTGCTGACTGCCAAAGGGATCAAGTAAAGACACATTTTTATTATACTTTACTTTAAACCATAGATTTTCCTAATACCAAAAAATTAAATACCTGTAATCTGTGCATTATTTAAATATTCAGAACCTTTTGTCTTTCAGGCATGAAACAATCAACATCAACCTGAAAGACAAACCTGACTGGTTCCTTGAGAGTAGTCCTCTTGGATTTGTTCCAACACTGGAGAACCCTGCTGGTGAGGTGATATATAATTCTCCCATCACCTGTGACTACCTGGAGGAAGTTTACACCGAGAAGAAGCTGCTTCCTTCCTCTCCTTTTGGTAAAGCTCAACAGAAGATGTTGTGGAGCATTTTTCCAAGGTATCTTACATGAATACTTGTATCTAAATCCTGATTTTGTATACTTGTCTACTATTACGATCATCAAATAATCATATTAATGCCACTGTTTTCTACAGGTAACACCTTACTTCTACAAGATCCCAATGGGGAGAAAGAAGGGCGAGGATAAATAATAAAAAATAAATATCTTTTATTTCTGGAAACATTTCAAAACACTCAAGGTCACCATATAGACGAGGCAAAGTACAAATATGAGGTAAAGTCCAGAAGTAAGACTTGTACAATGAAGAGCAGGGAATCTCACCAGAACAGACGTATGTGACTTATGTTCATGTGTTGTAAGTTGGTCTTCACTGAATGATTTTGATTCTCGTTGTCTTTTCAGCTGCCTTGACGGCACACCTGAGCTGAAGAGGAAAACAGAAGTGATCAAACTCTTTAAGCGAGTGTTATGCATATCCATTTTTTGTTGTCATGTCTGTTTATCTAACCTTGGAATAGGAAAATATATTGTAGCAAATAACATGATTAGTTAACATTGACAGGGATACAGTGAATGTTTTTATTGGAAATGTAAGACTTGTTTTGTTATTAAAGGGTTCAGTAATGTAAATAGGACTCACGGTTTCTTCAATGGGGCAGCACTTTTTCTAATAAAAATTGGAGATGTAATGACTCTGGCCTGAATCTGAATGTTCTCTCCATGTCATAATAAACAAAACTACACGTTATTCCCCCAGGCTAAACAAAGTGGTCTAATTAAATAAATCTGACAACTGGACTGCATTGAGTGCAAATAATCGCTTTCCAGTAAGCAATAAAAAACGTCAAACATTACAAAATGTAATAGCTGCCATCAGTTTTGCAACAGTATGAATGAAAACAAAAACACTGCAATACTGTTTTGAAAAGAAAAAGTCCCACAGATCGCTGAGGTTAGCATTCATACTACCCCCTCAGTGGTCCGTATTTAAGCTAATACATGAGGCACAAATTGGACTAAAATCGGTAAATAAGCGGTGTATATATTGTACTGAAGTAAATATAGATAGGTGTATTGGTTGCAGCGACATATCTGACCTCTAAACTTCCAATGTCATCCTTTTTAAGATAAGAATACAATTACAAACAGTGAAATTAAACATTTCCTCTTTTTCTTTTTTTTACCATAAACAACCGACGAGAGAAAGGGCGAGTCTTTGCGTATCCCTGGCAACCAAAAACAAAAAACAGCCCTTTTACTGCTATTGGCTGATAGCATTATGACACGCCCATACCGGAAATAGAGTAAACAATAAACAATTCAGCCATTTATCGCTTAGTTCAGTACGATCTCTTCTCGATCGTTTACAGACCTTCTCCGTTCGTGCCAAGTTTCACTACCTGAAGTGTCAACATGTCTACTGAAAAGTCTTTCGCCAAAGGTAAGACGTAAAGCAATTACTTTGCTAACAAACAAAACATCTTGCAGGCTGCTAATTCTTTGCTTTTAAGCTAAACTACGGTTCGCATAACAGTTATTCTTTTTCACCTCCTTAAATCTGTCACGTATCAGAGGTTTATGTGTCTTCCTTTTAAACTGAATGCACTGCTTTGCATTTAAACCTGAGTTAAACAGAACTTTATGCTGCCAGATGTTTGACCTTCCATTCATTTCATCCTCTCTGATTAATGCTGTCACGTTACAAAATGTCACTAGCCATGACAGGATCAATATTTCTGCAGAGTCATGATGACTATGTATTGTGTAACCTGCTCAGGCGGTGGTTAACGTGAGTCTATTGCATCCCAAATAATTAACTTCCTTTTTAACTTGAGTATTAACTGGTGAAAGATTACTGAGATTTTTTACCTAAGTGAGAGTAGTATTACTGTAGAGTAAAAATATTCCTCTAAAAGTCCTACATTCAAAAATAACAGAGGTATACAAATGAAAGAACCATGGTTAAAGAATTTTAGGGATGTAGCTGTTTGAGGTGAAGCTAAAAAGGCTTTATATACTTTTGGGTCGGATGTATAGATTATATAATAATAATAATAATAATAATAATAATAATAATAATAATAATAATAATAATAGTAATAATACATTTGACTTGTATAGCACTTTCCTAAAAACTCAAAGACGGTTATATGTTTGGTATTTAGAATACAAAGAAACTAGTAACTGTAGCGATCAGATAAATCTAGAGTATAAAGTACATTTTTTCCTCTGAAATCATTTGAAATTGAAGTACAAAGTAGTATGAAGTGGAAACATTAAAGTAAATGTGATGCACAATGCTTAATTAAAAAAAACGTATCAGAAGTAAATGTAAAAGTTTACTTTCATGCATTAATGGTAGCAAACAGGAGTCAACATGTTTTACTTATTGCACTTTGTCATGTATTGTAATGGATAATTACAATATTTATTTTCTTTCAGGAAGTGCCGCACCTGGTCCAGTCCCCAACGGCCAAATCAGACTTTACAGCATGAGATTCTGCCCCTTTGCCCATAGGACCAGATTAGTGCTGACTGCCAAAGGGATCAAGTAAAAACACATTTTTACTTTAAACCATAGATTTTCCTAATACCAAAATATTAAATACCTGTAATCTGTGCTTTTGTTTGTATATTCAGAACCTGTTTTTGTCTTTCAGGCATGACACCATCAACATCAACCTGAAAGACAAACCTGACTGGTACCTTGAGAGGAATCCTCTTGGGCTTGTTCCAACACTGGAGAACCCTGCTGGTGAGGTGATCTATGATTCTCCCATCACCTGTGACTACCTGGAGGAAGTTTACACCGAGAAGAAGCTGCTTCCTTCCTCTCCTTTTGGTAAAGCTCAACAGAAGATGATGCTGGAGCATTTTTCCAAGGTATCTTACATGAATACTTGAATCTAAATCCTGATTTTGTATACTTGTCTACTATTACGATCATCAAATAATCATATTAATGCCACTGTTTTCTACAGGTAATACCTTACTTCTACAAGATCCCAATGGGGAGAAAGAAGGGCGAGGATGTCTCAGCACTGGAAGGTGAACTTAAAGAGAAGTTTGGCAAATTAAATGAGGTAGGTTGCAAAGTTGAGTTCTCTAGTTTCCACCAGACATGTGATTTGGTAGATTGTAAAGTCAATATTGTCGAATGAGCGTGAGCACAACTGTATTTGTCTATAAATAAATTGTAATTAATGGACAAAGATGATGAATCAACCATGTGGCTAGTTTAGAATTTTACAATGCAAACTTAATGTTTATCTTTCAGGACCTAGTTAACAAGAAGACCAAGTTCTTTGGCGGTGATTCCATCACAATGATCGACTACATGAAGTGGCCGTGGTTTGAGAGGCTGGAGATCTTTGAACTCAAACAGTAAGTAATAATCTCTCAGGACATTTAAAAATAAATATCTTTTATTTCTGGAAACATTTCAAAACACTCAAGGTCACCATATAGAAGAGGCAAAGTACAAATATGAGGTAAAGTCCAGAAGTAAGACTTGTACAATGAAGAGCAGGGATTCTCACCAGAACAGACATATGTGACTTATGTTCATGTGTTGTAAGTTGGTCTTCGCTGAATGATTTTGATTCCCGTTGTCTTTTCAGCTGCCTTGACGGCACACCTGAGCTGAAGAAGTGGACAGAGCGCATGTCGGAGGACATGGCTGTCAAAGCTACCATGCACAGTGTGGACACCCACAAGGCCTTCTACAAGACGTACGCCGAGGGGAAACCCAACTATGACTACGGCCTGTAGAACAGAAGTGATCAAACTCTTTAAGCGTTTGTTATGCATATCCATTTTTATTTTTTTTGTCATATCTGTTTTTCTAACTTTGGAATAGGAAAATATATTGTAGCAAATAACATGATTAGTTAACATTGACAGGGATACAGTGAATGTTTTTATTGGAAATGTAAGACTTCTTTAGTTATTAAAGGAAAATAATATGAATATGAGGTTCAATAAGGTAAATAAGACTCACGGTTTCTTCAATGGGGCAGCACTTTTTCTAATAAAAATTGGAGATGTAATGACTCTGGCCTGAATCTGAATGTTCTCTCCATGTCATAATAAACAAAAACTACACATTATTCCCCCAGGCTAAACAAAGTGGTCCGATTAAATAAATCTGACAACTGGACAACACAGTATAAATGTAACAGGAAAACATTTAAATTGAATGCAAAACCTCGCTTTCCAGTGAACAATAAAAAATGTTAAACATTACAAAATGTAATAGCTGCCATCAGTTTGGCAACAGTTTGAATGAAAACAAAAACACTGCACTACTGTTTCGAAAAGAAAAAGTCCCACAGGTTGCTAGGGTTAGCATTCATACTACCCCCTCGGTGACCCGTATTTACACTAATACATGAGGCACAAATTGGACTAAAAATGGTAAATAAGCGGTGTATATATTGTACTGAGGTAAATATAGATAGGTGTATTGGTAGCAGGGACATACCTGACTTCTAAACTTCCAATTTCATCCATTTTAAGATACGAATACAATTACAAACGGTGAAATTAAACCTTTTATTTTTTTTTATTTTACCACAAATAACCCACGAAAGAAAGGGCGAGTCTTTGCGTATCCCTGGCAACCAAAAAAACAAACAGCCCTTTTAATGCTATTGGCTGATAGCATTATGACACGCCCATACCGGAAATAGAGTAAACGATAAATAATTCAGCCATTTATCGCTTAGTTCAGTACGATCTCTTCTCGATCGTTTACAGACATTCTCAGTTCGTGCCACGTTCACCACCTGAAGTGTCAACATGTCTACTGAAAAGTCTTTCGCCAAAGGTAAGATGTAAAGCAATTACTTGGCTAACTAACAAAACATCTTGCAGGCTGCTAATTATTTGCGCTCAAGCTAAACTACGATTTGCATAACCATTATTCTTTTTCACCTCCTTAAATCTGTCACGTATCAGAGGTTTATGTGTCTTCCTTTTAAACTGAATGCATTGCTTTGCATTTAAACTTGAGTTTAACGGAAATGTACATGCTGCCAGATGTTTGACCTTCCATTCATTTCATCCTCTCTGATTAATGCTGTCACGTTACGAAATGTCACAAGCCATGACAGGATCAAGTTTTCTGCAGAGTCATGATGACTATGTATTGTGTAACCTGCTCAGGCGAGCTCGTAAAGCAAACTGTGGTTAACATGAGTGTATTGCACCCCAAATAATGAACTCCTTTTTTAACTTGAGTATTAACTGTAGCCTACCACTGAATTTTGCACTTTTAAAACTGAATTAACACAACCTACAGCGACTCTCTGTGGATACTCTGACAACTAACATATCCGAGAAGTACTTCAGACGTTCAAAGAGACAGTTTTACATTGGTGAAAGATTACTGAGATTCTTTACTTAAGTGAGAGTAGTATTACTGTGAAGTAAAATACTCCGCTAAAAGTCCTACATTCAAAAAGAACAGAGGTATTATCTGCGAAATTACCTTAAAGTATACAAATAAAAGAACTATGGGATAAAGCATTTTAGGGATGTAGCTGTTTGAAGTTAAGCTAAAAAGGCTTTATATACTTTTGGGTAATTTAATCTGTAACAATGATTTATACGTTTTAAAATGTATGGATTATATAATAATAGTAATTATAGAAGCCATTTTGCGTTATTGTTGGCATTTATTATTATTTGGTTTAAGCCCTGCAATATTATTTTTGGACACTTGGTGGCAGTGATTAAATGCACTAGGCTGTCACTATATAAGGGTGCACAGGTGAAAGGAAGTGGGTGATAGGACACAGGTAGAGAGAGCAAACAATTCTCACCAGTGAGCGACCCAAACACAGCAGTGATAGATCAGTGACAGTGATCAACTCATACAACCGAACGAATCAATGATAACGTACAACCAAACCAGCTACAGACAAGAGGACACGAACAGACATCCATAGAACTGACAACCATCCATAACTACAACCGGAAGCTCCACCTGCGTAAGAACCCACACACCTACCTGTGTAGATGGCATAAGAATTGGAACATTGGTCAAACATGGAAATTTTGCCATTACAGTAATAATAAATTTCACTTGTATAGTGCTTTTCTAAAAACTCAAAGACTCTTATATGTTTGGTATTTAGAATACAAAGAAACTATTAAGTAATCAGATAGCAATCAGATGCATCTAGAGCGTAGGTCTTCTGCAGGGGGTCGCATAATTGTTTGGAATTTATTTTTTGAAATAGGAAAATAATAATTGCTTTGCGCATTCACATTCCCTCCTCCGCTGTACTTCGTGAAGGATATGATAACGTTATGGATAATTACAATGTTTTTTTCTTTCAGGAAGTGCCGCACCTGGTCCAGTCCCCAACGGCCAAATCAGACTTTACAGCATGAGATTCTGCCCCTTTGCCCATAGGACCAGATTAGTGCTGACTGCCAAAGGGATCAAGTAAAAACACATTTTTAATTTTAAGCTATAGATTTTCCTAAAACCAAAATATTAAATACCTGTAATCTGTGCTTTTGTTTGTATATTCAGAACATTTTGTCTTTCAGGCATGACACCATCAACATCAACCTGAAAGACAAACCTGACTGGTTCCTTGAGAGGAATCCTCTTGGGCTTGTTCCAACACTGGAGAACCCTGCTGGTGAGGTGATCTATGATTCTCCCATCACCTGTGACTACCTGGAGGAAGTTTACACCGAGAAGAAGCTGCTCCCTTCCTCTCCTTTTGGTAAAGCTCAACAGAAGATGATGCTGGAGCATTTTTCCAAGGTATCTTTTTATACTTTTGTATACTTTTCTACTGTTACGATCATCAAATAATCATATTAATGCCACTGTTTTCTACAGGTAACACCTTACTTCTACAAGATCCCAATGGGGAGAAAGAATGGCGAGGATGTCTCAGCACTGGAAGGTGAACTTAAAGAGAAGTTTGCCAAACTAAATGAGGTAGGTTGCAAAGATGAGTGCATAATTAATGGACAAAGATGATGAATCAACCATGTGGCTAGTTTAGAATTTTACAACGCAAACTTAATGTTTATTTTTCAGGACCTAGTTAACAAGAAGACCAAGTTCTTTGGCGGTGATTCCATCACAATGATCGACTACATGATGTGGCCGTGGTTTGAGAGGCTGGAGATCTTTGAACTCAAACAGTAAGTAATAATCTCTCAGGACATTTAAAAATAAATATATTTTATTTCTGGAAGCATTTCAAAACACTCAAGGTCACCATATAGAAGAGGCAAAGTACAAATATGAGGTAAAGTCCAGAAGTAAGACTTGTACAATGAAGAGCAGGGATTCTCACCAGAACAGACGTATGAGACTTATGTTCATGTGTTGTAATTTGATTTTGATTCCCGTTGTCTTTTCAGCTGCCTTGACGGCACACCTGAGCTGAAGAAGTGGACAGAGCGCATGTTGGAGGACACGGCTGTCAAAGCTACCATGCACAGTGTGGACACCTACAAGGCCTTCTACAAGACGTACGTCGAGGGGAAACCCAACTATGACTACGGCCTGTAGAACAGAAGTGATCAAACTCTTTAAGCGTTTGTTATGCATATCCATTTTCTTTTGGTTATTCTGGAGTCCTGTCTGTTTTTCTAACTTTGTAATAGGAAAATATATTGTTGATGAGTTAACAGGGATACAGTGGTGATTTTTTTTATTTGTTTTTTTATTGGAAATGTAAGACTTGTTTTGTTATTAAAGAAAATAAATATGAACCATAATGGAGGTTCAATAAGGTAAATAGGACTCACAGTGTTTTAAATGGAGCAGCACTTAATCTAATAAAAATTGCAGATGTAATGACTCTGGCCTGAATCTGAATTTTCTGTCCATGTCATGAACAAAACTACACGTTTTTAGCACCATGCTAAACCGGGTTGTCCAGTTCAATAAAATTTGACTACCTGTAGAAATGTAAAAGGCAAAACTTTGCTTTACTGCAATACTGTTTGGAAAATGATTCCCTATTTAGACAGGCATAATATCAGAGGTATTACTGTTAAAATGTTCCCCCAACTGACAAAAGTTATTTGGGGTTTTGTTCAGGTAAATGGGGAAATGCATTTTCTAAACTTATCATCTTTCATTTCGATTACTTGTTGCTGCTTATTTTTAAGGCAGATGGATATCTGAATCTGAAAAATCTGTCTTCCAGGTTACACCAGTATGACTCTTAATCCTACAGAGTGAATTAAAATAACTTTATATAATACATTTATACAGCGCTTTTCTAGGTACTCAAAGACGCTTATAACACAGAACATCTGGTAGGAAACACTGTTTTGCGATCAGATTTTTACAAACAACAGAACCTGCTGTTGAAATTCTGCTTATGTATTGTTTGGGGTCCCTTATTCACACTGGTTATGTTGTGAAGTGAAAAGAAAGCAGCAGCATAAACCACTACAGGATGTCGCGTATCTCGCAACTAAAATAACTGTATGTGCACCTTTTCATTTTAGTACTTATGTATGTGGTGCAACTGTTTCTAACATTATTAACACTGAATGCTATTTAAAGATCAGCTGGCTTTTTAGTTATGAAGGAAACGGGGCAAAAGCTCACAAACTTTAATCTAGTCTGTGGTGTAAACCTCCATTTGATAGGAGAGGTGTGAACTCTTGTATGAGAACAGGTGCATTTCTCAACATCTCGTGGAAATGGCCGACAGTTGTTGCATAAAGCTCCCTCTGCAACACCAGAGACCGGAACAGATTGATGGGCTCTGCTTTGCGAAATATCTCCGGAACCTGAACTTCTTCAGGCACTTTACTGTTCCCAATCAGAACGTGATGAAGTCTCTTCTCGTGGAGGCTCCTCTGCAAGAAGCTGAGCACATCCCGAAGCCTGTGCTCAATACTGTCAATGCCCCACACGGAGAGCTTTTTACTCAGCAACAAGTGCAACAGGGCAGTCTTTAAGTGGTAGTTAGTGAGCGCACTTTTCCCCGTAAGCCCCGTTTGCTTTCTGTGTAGGAGAGTAACAATCTGAAGGCAGTGTAAATGACAGGAATTACGTGGTAGGCGTTTAGCGAAATGTTTCAGCAAATTCTTCTCGTAAACGGCAAACGAGAGGGTCCAGTATGGATCAGGAGAGCTGTCATAATCTGATGGAAAGTGTGAGACAAAATAAGCATCTGTATCCTCCAGCTGAACCACCGGTATAATGTTCAGTACGATGACTTTCAATGAACGGAATCGGATCTTCAGTGCACCGGCGGCATCCAGGATGCGAAAAGTGACCTCAAAGTCGTATTTGTGAGAGATGCGGCCCCACGCTTTGGTAACGGAGATCTGAAACCACTTCATGACTTGATCTTTGGATAAGAAACGTGTATTCTTAGAGCACAGCAGTTCATCAGGACTGTGGTCCCCGTTGAGTGCGTCATCCCTACCATGCAACAGACAAAGCATGTCGTCTCCCAGGTTGGCAGAGCCACAGAGACAGCCCTCCTCGTTCTCCCCAAACCTGGTCACCTTTATCTTGCCGCAGCCCTGCATGTCTGGAAGCATTTCACTGGAGGGGCTGCACCACAGGTGGGACTGGAAAGAGTACGGATCTGGAGGCGAGAAAGGCACTATAAGGTCGCACATCAGTGGCTTGCATACCTTCCAAGACTCGAACATGCTTCCAATCCCGACAAAGTCCCCGACTTCCATGCCGGCCTCCCTGTGACATACACTCCTGAGCGATTCCAGCAAGTCATCGGCAAAACCCTCGACAAACTCCCTCACCCTCCAGTTTTCATGTGCTGAAGTGTGGGCGCATTTGTCACAGAAGTTGCTCAGGACATCCTTATCCAGCGGCATCGTCCTGGGGGTGATGGATCCACTCTCTGAAAACATGTCTTCATCCTCAACTGGCCGGATTTCTGCGTCAGAAAGATCCACCCGGCACATCTCGATAGTGAACAAAATGACGAAAGACACAGTGCTCCAAAAGTACCAACTATAACCTTCCTCCGAGCTGGTTTCTTCCTGCTTTGAGTCCAACTGTGAAAGCTCTTTCTCCAGCCTGGCCTGCTCCATTTCCAGCCTCTCCTCATGCTCCCGCATTCGAGCCATCAGCTCCTCGTCTTGCTCCGGGAGCGTGGCGTTCTCGTGGGGAAAGAGCAAGGGGTGGTTTAATATGGCAGCGGCCACCACCATACACACTCGTGCAATGGTCCCCTGCATCTTCCACTTGTTTCTAACATGCACGCATTTAAGCACCTCGCTGACGTCCGTGCAGCTGCAGCTCAGATCCTGAAACAAACACAGAGATAGTTGGTTTTATTGAGAAGCCAAGTGGAGTTAAGACAAAAATTAGTGTTGGTGTGCTGAATAAAATGTATGAAAATCATAGTATATATATATATATATAAAGCAATCCAGCTATTTTTGTAAAGCACTCCACCCAAGGGGGAAGCACAGATTGTACCTCTAAATATAGAGGCAGTGGGCTAAGTGACGCACTTGTCCAGTATCAGAGTGTGCAACATGAGAGGAAGGAAGATCGGTCCCTTTGGTCGCCCTTCTCTGATAGCCCTGTTTGGTTACCAACTTTGCGCCTGTCAGCATTTACATCCTGTTAAATGAATAACATCTCCCTTTTCTGGGAAATGTCCAAATAAAGATCAAATTCAGCTTCTACGTGAAACAATGTGGAAACTCGTTATTATCTTCTTTCCCAGGTGTCATCAGATAACCGACAAGTAATGCAATATACTGTACAGAAGAGGAAATTACACAAGTCTCTTTCTTGTGTTCCAAGCTTTTAGTAGAAGTTAAAGAGACAACTGCACACTGCTCTGGTGAGGATGGACTGAATTACTTTAACCATCATCATTATAATCTTTAAATAAAAGCATATAATGTGCTCAAAGTGGGACTTCCGGCGACAAATAAGTGAAACAAGAAATAGGAAGTACGCACACCATGATCTCACTGTAACATCATGAGAGCATGAGCTGTTCTGTTAGACTTGAGCTTTGAAATGACAGCAGTAATGGCAGCGTGTGTGAGGCCACAGAGCCAGAGAAACTTCCCATGACTTTTTCACTGGGCTGTTGTCCAACACTTACAATGCTTAGTCCATCTAAACAAACATCAGGCCAGACAGAGAAAGGAATGTCCTGTAGTTTATTAAAAAATAATTTGAGCTCATCCGTTGTTACAGAACATGTAGTCGACATAAACAAAGCCTGGATGTTTTCCTCCAAAAGGTTTCAGTTGCAACATTAAATACTAAGACCACTATATAAAAATACTGAAGTAAAACTACTAAAGGTGCATAAAAATGAAAAGCAAAATGTTGATACTATTGGATTATTATGTATTAACATGTAAGCAGCATGTTGCAGCTGGAGTTGGAGCCGACTTTAATTCACAAAGTGTTGGGTCGTTAGTTCAATACAAATGTTTCATATTGTATAATTTTAGTATGAAACATCTTAATCTGTAATGTCCATTCACTCCAGTGCATTATTTTAGTAGCATGAAATTGAAGTACTCAAGTAATGTCAGTGCTAAAAAGTAACTAAGTACATTTATTCTACTTAAGTACAGATTTAAGGTACGTGCACTTGAGAAATTCCATTTTCTGCTACTTAATACTTCAACTCCACTACATTTCAGAGGCAAACATTGTACTTTTTACTCCACTACATTTATTTTAAAGCTTTAGTTACTTTGCAGATTCAGATTATTTAGACAAGATATAATCAACTGATATCTTATGATGCATCATTTAACTAGTTATTAGGATACCCAACATAATATAAAGTAATAAACTATACTATTGCCTTCCAGCATATGCATGGGATCGCTATAGGACGATGTATATAATATTTACCATAATGCTGTTTACATATCTCCATATATGTATAGTGAGTTTACAACAGGATCATTCATCTCCAAATTGTCTTCAAGTCATGAAGACAGTAAGTTTCTGTTTCTGTTTTGCAAATTCACATTAAAAAGACAATAAGATTGATGACATACATGTTCCTCCTAAATGTAAAGTAAGCGTGTTTCCACCACCCACTATGACAGCACTGTACTCTTATACACTGATGTCGTTTGCACACCATTACCAACGGTTGCCTCCTCGGTTGTCCTAGCAACAAAATAGTGAATGAGCGGCTCACCATGGAAATGTCACGGCAATAAAACAATATACCAGACACATGAGTCACTTCACAGCTAAAGCACGGTGCTCTATGAGGTGATGTGTAAAGTGTTGAAGCAAACAACAACTATTCCTAAATCTTTTTCATCCAGACAATATAAGCAACAGGCATCATCTGGGAAAATAAGGAGATAAAAAACCTACCTTTATGCTGTTTTCTGGCTACTTTCATGATGATAAACTTATGTTGCGTGTTCTCCGGTGCAGGCAGCCTCTTCTAACTCATGCGGACAACGAGAGAAAACTGTTTTTTCTTACTCATTTCCTGACTGTGCGCTCCACCCATGAAGAGAGACACCGCCCAGCTTCCACTCTTCAACCAAAATAGGGATCTTGAGCTGTGAGGAGGTTCCGGTCTTGTTCATGAACTTTTTTTATTTTTTTATTTACTGGTCTCGGCTTTTGAAATGTGAAGATTTGTTGGTTTTCTTTGTCTCATATGATGGTTAATTGAAACAAACTTTCCACTGTTGCCTGATGCTTTCTATGGATTAAATTATTAATCTATTTATTGAGACAGTAATCTTCAGACTACTTATTGAAAGACACCCGAACAAAGATAAAGAGACATGGGAAGAAGACAAGAATAATTTGAGAGTAATTTTTTCAATTACTGGATATTTAAAAATGATCTAATTAGGATTAAAACAAATATGGGAAATAGTAATTTTATATTGTTACAAAACAAGAGTGTAAAATAGTGGTAACAATACAGATACAGTTGGCCTATATTTTAGTTTAGAATTACAATACTTACAAAAACTGCTTTTAAATGTGAAATTTATCAAATACCTATAGAGTACAGCTACTGCAACAAGCCTGGGAAAAGGGCCGTAAAAGATTAATAGTTTTTAGAAATGAAGATGTACTGTGGTATCCTGGGAGGGACAGTTTAACTGAAAAATCTGCTCAGCATTAGACGATCAAACCTTGACCAGTCACAATTTCACAACATATAACATGTGTACCAAAATCCATGTGACACTTTCACTAATAATACTTTTATTGAGGTTTATAAGCTGTGGCAGAAACTATATCAATACATCAACACAGGCATTCATTCAGTGCAAGTAATGTAATGTAATTTCATCTTTTTGAACACTTCCGTACCCTATACTGGAAGGAAACCTCTCAATCCAGTATTTAATAAACTGAGAAGCAGATCATTGGGATTCCTTCCTCTAACACCATTGTGGATTATAACATTTCTCCAAAATCTAATCTTAAATTCTACTTTTACAAAGTTCAAGTACAGACAGAGACACATGATAGGAAACATAAATCTTAAATGAGTATTTACAGATTATGAAAACATCTCGACTGGTTTTAAAAAAGAATAGTTTCTGCAGTAGACAGCTATGCAAATGTTTAAAAAGTGCTCACAATAGACACATTCAAGCAGGAAGATTTGGTCTATTTAAAATAGAAATCACATGCTCTGCTTTACTTATTGTTCCACTTCTTTGTAGGCTTTGGATCAAGTTCTTTGAGGCATCCTTGCCCTGCCTCTCCACCCACTTCTGTAGTAGTTCGAATGTCTGCTCCTGAGCCTCACCAGGGTGGTTCCGTTGGCAATCCTCAATAATAGTGTTTGATACGTTGCTGCGCCTTGCTACATCTCGCATATCCCTCCATCCAATTGCTTCTGCAATGTCAGGCAGGCGGGCCTCGAGTTCCTGAAGTGGAACTAACGTGAAAGACAAGAAAAGTGGGGATTATTGTAACGAATCGCAACACACTTCATCAACCACTTTATCGATCTTGCAGGGGCATTTGGATTCCAGCGGACGAAAAAGACCTCAAAATTACTGCTCACATCTCAAACGTCTGGTTTTATGCAAATTCACGGCGGTTAGAAAAACAACCGGGCCAATCAGAGCTTTGTAGGCAAGTTTGTGCTAGAGCCACACACAAAAAACTACAAATATGAAAAACAGCAACAGGGAAATTGCCACAAGATAGATACGATTTACAGGTTGTTTACAGATAATATCTTAACATAAATTGGCATATCTCCTAAATTGTCATGACAAACGATAAATTGACTGCTTCCTGTCACCGCTACTGCACGTCATCGAAAGGATATGTCACTCACTAGTTATTGGTAAGGACAAAACTAACTAAAATACATCCCTCCAAAACCGAAATCCGCTAACATAAACACAATATCAGACCGAATGATGATGTGAAATGAAATGTCAATTCAGTCTGATTATCAATCGATCAGCTATTTCATCTAACGAGTTCAAAATATAGAGAAATAGCAATTAAAGCTTTAATATTGCATCAATAAAAAATGTGTTCTGAGGTTTTTCTTACCATTAAAAGCCGCCATCTCCTGAGAAACAGAAAATGAATTAATGTTAATAAACAAATTACAACTCCACAGTGATAAAACAACAAATTGCTTACAAAGGCTTCAGAAATATGTCACAGCACAATAGTACTGACACAGAGCAAGCACACTGACACGGACAGCAAAGGTTTCAGACAACTAACCTGCACCTCCTATAGAAAGGGGCAGCTTACATTAGAGGAGAGACAGAAAAGCGTTTTACATCCAAACATTTTACATCTTAGAAATGGACTAAAGGAGATCACACTGGGGAATAACTTACCTCAACATGAGCTTCAGCACTTCCATTTCCTAGTTGAACCTGAGTATGTTTACCCCTCCCTTGAAAGATAAATGATGAAAAAAATGCTGAATGTTTCTTTAATTTAATGTGAACTTCACTGCACTCAACACTCACAATGGAATACATGAAGGATATTTTTTACTCCAGTTATGTTGTATTTGACTAAATGCTAGGATGTGGAAAGATGCACTTTGTAAAGGACTGTTTAACAGTGTTTCATGTTAAGTTGCTGATATTGAAATTGAAATAAAGTTTTAAATAATTGGTGTTATTACTTTCCCATTTTTATTGAGAAACTCACAATGTTCTAGCGCCTTCTGCTGGTCAGATTACATATAGTTGTATAGTAGTAGAAATACTCACGGTCACGCTTGTGTTTATTTTTCCACAATGCAAATCCAAGTCCAAGTCCAAGTACAAGGATTACAATTGGGACAGTTATGCCAACTATCATCTTAGCGTTATTCCCCCCTGAAAACACATAGAAACATTACATTTTATAAAAACTAAAGTATGACATTTCTGTTTATAAATTACATGACAATATACTAATCGAAGCCACCATAATGCAATAATATTCATCTAAACCATACCTTCAATGTTGTCATTACAGACTGTGTTATTGTTGGCTGTACAGGCTACTTTGATGCCCTCAGTACATCTTGAACCCAAAGAAAAGAAAGTATGAGTGAACAAAAATAAACATCTTTATCATTTCTCATTAATAGGCTGTCAGTGTATAAGGACTAGTCAATAAACACACTGTTTTGCAGACATCTTTTTTTTTTTTTTACGAAGCTATACATATATCTTCTAGTTTACAGATATTTGAAGGAGCAGAACTTACTCTTTACAAGGGTAGCATATTTTACAGGTTTCTGTGCCACTGCTGCAATAGTGATCCTTTTTACATCGACACTTAGCGTTCCTGGCACGAGTGCAGGGTTCATCCACCTCTAAATTGGCTAAAAGGACAGTAAAACCACGAAACTGACATTAGAAGGACTGACAAACTGTATTTATCTTAAAAAATAAAATAAACAGCCTTTTATGTTTATACCATTAGGATGTGAGCAGGATATGCAGGGCTCACAGAACTCCTCGTTATTAGGGTGACTGCTGTACGTCCCTCTATTACAGCTCTCGCATTTTCCTTGTTGAGCCGTATTGCAGTGCTCCTTTACGTACATACCTACAATATTAAAACACATGAGCCAGAGGCAGAAGAAATGTTTCAATCAGGTTGGGCCAGCATATGAGTTACACACCTGCACAGACAGCCACATTCAAACATTATTCTAAAAGTCAGGATTGTACCCCATTTTCCTGGCAACACTAGGAAAGGAACTAACCGTTTGAAATGGACATATTTATCTATATCTGTTTGTGAACTTAACTGCCTAACGAAGAGTGCTACTAGTCCAGGGTATCAATTCCACTCACTCGTATGATATAGAAAAAACTACGCCAGACCTACTCACAGGTCGAACTTACAAGTAAAGATGCTGAGACATATTATGTCGAGAAATACTGCTTAGGGGACCCAGACCCCAAAGGGCCCAAAAGGCTATAGCCTATGCAGAAGGTGCTTTGTGGTAAGGTCGTCTATACACACAAAAATTAATTAGTCATTTTTATTCTTATATTTTATACCAGCCTTTTCTGTTTTAGTTTGTTTAAATTTTATATTCTCTTCGCTCTTCATTGAATGATTTTGATTGTATTTGAATGTCCTTTTGTGATGTGTTTTTGTCACAATGCTTTTGATGTTTTTAAGCACATTGATTTGCCTTGAAAAAGTTGTGAAGTTATGAAATGTGCTATATAAATATACATTTATAGCCTTGGTAATTTAATATATTTTTAATTTGTCTGGTAATACTCACTAAAGCACAATAAAAAAGTGGTAAGGGCTGTATTTTTTTACCTTTTCTCAAGGCCCTGTTATGTCATATGGCTCTGTATCAAAACGTTTTTTTTAGCATTTTTTGTAGCTCAGTTAATATTATGCTTACATATGCTTGCATTATATAATACATTTGCTTAAAATCACATTTTAACCAAAATAATTCACATCTAACCACTGACACTTACCAGCACTACACAGACAACAGGTCGCACCGCCGTGCTCGTAGGTGCCATCAATACATGTGTGGCTTGTGTTTTTCCCTTCAGCGGATGAACAGTCCCTAGATATAAGGCAAGTGTTATTTACAAAAAATATGTAATTAATCACTCAGTTTAAACAAAATAAGCAACCAGCCCCTGAAACCTCTGACTGAATATGTTTATGCAATACTGTAATACTGTCTTGTTTTTTTTAATTTAATTGTATTTCAATATTCTCATGTTATGCTCTTCGTATGTATTTGTTTCACTCATATCTGCTCTATATGTTGCCTGATTGTTTTGAAGTAAGTTTTACATTATAATATATTACCTAGAAGAAATAACCATTTCTACGTTTCACCTAAATCACCTAACGTAGGCTGCGTGTGTCCTCGTTCGCTCCTCGACGCTTTCCTTACGGTTAGATCTTACGTAGAACTTTGTTCCCCTCCTGAGCTCCACCTTTTTAGTCCTATCACGACAACCAGTTGTCTAATATGACATTTAATCTGAACCCAACCTCACCTCTAAACTTTAACAGTCATCTATAACTACACTTTTAGCGTTAACCTCAAATAAATGGTTATAGTTAACCCAAACAGAAACACGGAAACACTATCGAGGGGTAGCGTTAGCTAGATTTACAGACTTCGACATAACACCTGTGCTCTCAAACTTTCTATCTGTGGTCTAACAAACTTTACTTACACATGTAGGAAAAACAAAACAAAAAAGATAAACCACGCAGGAAACTTGCTTGAATTGTCTGCCATTATGCTGCCATACAAATCAAATGCGGAAACTGCTGCTTACAGTAAACGCCCTATTGCGCAAACTGCTGGGGGGGATGTTTTTTTCTTATTTGCTTTCAGTTTCAGTCACCAACAAAAACAATATCTAGCTTTCAATACAGCCTGTACATTAAACAGTTATATAGGTTTCTCTACTGTATGTTTGCAACTGTCGCATATGTAGCCTACTGGTGAAAGTACTGTAGTCCCACTTAAGTACAATGTTGTCCTACTTGGACCTATTAGTTACTTTGCAGGTTTAGATTATTAATTAAAAATAGATATCTACTAATAAATTATGATATATTATTATACATGAAGCTACCCATCAATATAGCCTTCTCTATAAAGTAATTGAAATAAGCTCCACCTTTACCAGCTGCAACATCAAAATGATGTAGGCTACACATTAATGCATCTCTACATAGGCTATAATCCAGTTATATAATATATTACATAGATAACTGTAATATATTTTAAACGCAGAACTTTTACTTGTAACAGAGTATTTCTACATAGTGGTATTGCCACTTTTACTTAAGTAAAATATCTGAATACTTCTTCCACCACTGACTATATGCTATGTAATTTAAGGAGGGGAGAAGATGGTAGCCTATGTTTTTAAGATGAGATAAAACTTAATTTATCCAGAAGGAAATTGCTCTAATTTAGTTATCGTCATGCCAAGCTATACAATCTCTGTGTTTTGGAAACCCCCACATGAAGCAACTCTCTGCCGGTGGTTAAAAGCAGGGCCTAATGTTACTAAAAACATATCATTTCGGTGACCTCAATATTAGTTATAGCTCTGGTTAGGACGACTCTCTCTCTCTCTCTCTCTCTCTCTCTCTCTCTCTCTCTCTCTCTATATATATATATATATATATATATATATATATATATATTTATATATCTCTGTGTAATAATTTACAATAATTGGAAAGCCAGTATAATTTCTATGGTTTGAAGATTGCCATGCATGCCTTTCTGCTAAACTCAAATTGAGCCACTAGGAGGTGTCATTGTTCTTTGCTCAGTATGATGTCTGGAGGGGTTTGCTCCAGCTGATGAAGTTCTATTCAAACAATCAAGTATTGTTTAAAACATTCAATACAAACAGCAGACTTTTCACATTTACAAAATGAACCGATATGGCAGGTACATACAGTATACTGCAAGAGAATTGGTCAAATTCACTGAGAATTGAATGCATTTGAAGTACACAACAAAAGCTATGATTTAGTTTACCTGTCTGAATTATGTTCGTAATGCATTCCTTTTAAATCATGGCCATGATTACATTGTGTTAACAGCACCTGTTTTGGGGTTACAGATAGCTGGTGATTTATTTATGAAAGTGAAGTTTAAAATGTGCATTATTGGAGCAGTTACTGACTCGTATCTGTCTTTTTTGGTTCAAGAACAGCAAATCGGCAAAAAGGAAGATTAAAAAAAAGTGCTGCAGGTAAGCAAAGCACTGCACAGCTGGATACCTGCCACCCTGATGCCACATGAATCAGTATAATCTTAAACTCAGTCTTTGATTTATAAAGTTCTTGAGGAGTGAATTGATGAAGCTCTTAATGATATACAAGCTTTTTTCTGTAGCAGGAAATCCTTTCTGTCTGTGCCACAAAAAAATTAATGCCTAACCCCCGCCCCATACGCCCAAAAAACACCATATTTGTTTGATCTCTGCCAAGTGTAGTTAACAGCAAATTTATCTTTGAACAAAAGTGAAGAAAAAAGAATTTGGCTGGGGAATAAGAACTTAACTTGAAGGAGAACTCCTCTGGGATTTGGTTGTTTTTGCAAGTGTATCAAATTTCAGCCCTTTGTAGTCCCAGTGAGTCCCAGTGTCAGATTTGTACCAGTCTGCTCCCTGCACATTTGGCCCACTTAGAAAGCAAAATTAACACACAGACAGACACACAGACACACAGACACACACACACACACACACACACACACACGCACACACACAGGTGTCATGAATTCATATTTTTAGCCACGCAAGCAGCATGGCTCCATGGTAATGTCTGTCTTTCAGCCGGTCCACCACTTTTGATCCCAGAGGATGAAGGCTAATGAATTTGGTGATTTCCTGACATTTCATCTGGTGCCCCTGTGAGGTCGACGTTTGTGCTCTTGAGTGAAATGTATCAACTGTTGGACGGACATTACTTTTCAACTGGTGCCATCATCTGGTCAAAATGTTATTTTCTCTTAGTTTATGAACCAATATGTGCAAAACTAATGATATTCACATCCATCTCAGCTATACAGTGTGTTTAAATGTTAGCATACTAAAATATAATGGTGAACATGATGAACATTATACCTGCTAAACATCAGTTTCTTAGCATTGTGAGAATGTTAGCATGCTGTTATTAGCATTTAGCTCAAAGGACTTCCTCACAGAGCTGCTAGCATGGCTGTCGTAAACCTTTCATATTTTTGCAATTTATTTTCATATATTCAACAGTTAACATTAACATTCATTCTTTTATCAACTTATATGTAAACCTCGATAGCCTCCCCCCCTCCACTGCTAGCTTTCAGGATAAATAAGTGTATGAGTTGGACATGGTCTTCTTGGCACAAACGCATGTATTTTGGTGCCTCGTTCTCCGTTATGAGTGGGCTGATGCTTAATGTAATAACAGGATATAAAACTGTTAGCAATATGCCATAATGAGAGCATGACTCTCCTCCACTCTGCTGTACTGCAACCAAACCAAATAGCTGCAAAACCACCAGCAGAGAAGTGCAGCTCGTAGATTTCAGCTCTGTGGAAAGACATTATCATCCACTGCCAATGTGTTCCGCCTTCCATCGCCCCCAGGTCATATGCAGAATAAGGCAGAGTAATAGCTCCACTGAGATGGAGGGGAGGGAAAATAAAATAGAATAAGACAATGTTTTTGTTGTTAGGAGGAAGCTGCTGGAAGGGACCGTGTTGCAAAGCCTCCCCCGGGGACACAGAAGAAGGGGGAGGAGATGAGTCGGGGAAGCACAAGGTAACAGCTCTTCTGCCTGGGTAAAAGAAGCACCAGAGAGAAAGACAAGAGACTTCAATGGTTGTGATTGCTTCTGCATGCTGAAGTTCATTAATGCTGTATTGCATTATAGTGCGTTTCATAGATGTAGTTAACTATAATCACGATGCACTGTTTTTTGGAGGGAAATTGGGTCACAGCAGTGTTAACTCAAAACTCTAAATAACAAGCAAAGCAATACGGTTTTGTAGAAATGTTGCCGCATGCATGTCAGTGCCTCGCGGAAAAGTACACTATGCATTTGTTAATTTAAAATGTCATGCATGTTGAGGACGAGAGCTTCATATTTCATATTTACTTCCTTGAGGTTGAGCTTCTTCTTTAACTTGAGCTGTAGCCCTTCTTTTATCGAGCCAAAGCTTTTAGGCCCACAGGTAGTAATCATAATCCATGAATGCACTGAGAGAGAATGTGAAAACTATATTTCCAAAAGGGATTGGCTTTGCTCTTTCAATTCAGACGCGCTATACTGCTGCGACTTTGGCCCAGTTCTGACCTGGTATTAACAATCGTCTTTTGTGATCCGATCAGTGGACAGCTCTAAGTACAGGTGGAAATGAGATCCAATCACAAGTGGTCACTCAGGACGCATTCTAACGCCAGGTGTGAACAGACCCACTTAAAGCTGTGTACTTGTGACCGGATCACAAAGGACACATGTTAATGCCAGCTGTGAACAGACTTTTAGATACTTTTAGCACTGAATACTGCCCAGAAAACTGGCCAGTTCTGAACAGGGACTTACCTTCCTTTAAACATAACCACCGGGACAGTTTTCACTTTTTTCCCACATCAAAGTCAATATTTAAAGAGACTTGCAGTATTCAGTGCTCATGTTCTGAAGCTGAAACGGTAGGTATTGGATAATTCAGGCAGGGATATCTTTCTCTGGGATATCTTGGATGCATTAAGAGTGAAAGATGAAAATACTAATGTAAGGCTAAATGTTTCTATTGTTTACTACTTGTCTGCCTTGTAACTTGTGTCTGCTATAGAAGGAACTGGGACTGAGGGGGACAAACATGGTGCTTCTTCACACACAGAACAGGAAGAGAGTCATGCTGCTCTTCAACTACAGGAAATAACCTCTGTGCTGATGACGCAGGTCTCAGGGGAATGCTCAGCAAGTTCTGTAGATCTGAAGCATACTGTACGCTCTGTAACTGAACGAGCGGCCGGGTTGCGCAAAGCTGCGTAACATGTTGCTGCACGGACACACACATACTCACACTCACACTCACAGTCACACGTTTCTCTGAGTGCTGTTTTGTGCCATACATTTAAAGTAACGATTGTGTTCATCACTGAATCGTAAATCTCTCCGTCTTTCTCTCCCTCAGCACCAGCTTATACACATGCACATAAACTAGATGAAAAGACGTAAATCTGTAAAGCTGCCACTGGACGATATGTCTGTGCAGAAAGATTCCCCCCCCCACGCAACACGTCCAGTGGTCTGCCTAATTAGAGCTGAGCGCATCTGTGGATAAGGGAGTCTGCCTCTGCACATGGAGGGGGGATTTGGCCGAGAGCATTATTTCATTGGGCTGTCTGGTGGGGAAGACAATGGAGAGGAGTGCAGATTGGATGTCTTGTTCCAAACTGTGCTGAGCGCTTTCCCACAGCACAGAGGAAAGACAAGCATAATGCCGGTTGAATGTCCCATAGAGATGGATTTATTGGGACTATTGGTATTGGAAAATCCGGTTAGGGACTTAACCAAAACAGAGCATGCAGGGAGAGACTGAGATGAGCCTGTAGGCCAGGCCAAACTGAGTCCCACCCTGCCTGTCCTGTCCTTTACCTGTCCTTCGAGTGGATCCACTCCAGTGTTTTGTACTTTTTTTAAACTATTACATGAAAGGGCATCTGACCTCTAGGACAACCTCTCTCTCATTTCTGAGTCAACCTTCATGAAGAATATGTGAAAGTTTTAAATGTCCTCAAAGTCCCTTACAGTAAAGGGATAGTTCAGATTTTTCAAAGTGGTGTTGTATGAGGTCCGTGTGTAGAGAAACCAGACTCCAAAATGGGAATTTTACCATGCATAGCACATAAGTTGGGTAGTTTGTTTGTGTTATTGTGTGACTTTGGTGAATGCAAACTCACCCTTCAAAACCCTTTTGAAGAAAGCATAGATAACGGCGTCACTTAAACTGATATCAATTAACCTACTTTAGGTGGGCCTTTCTTTCAGATAGCAGTGCATTGCTTTGGTCCTGTGCTAGTATTCTTTCTGTTTCTCCAAACTAGGGGCGTAGTGACCACCATGTACTGTAGATAATACACTGATTATACATATGTAACCTAACTTATACAACCCCACTTCAAAACATCCAAACTATATGTTTAACCTAACAGAAACTCAGAAATTCCCACCTTGTACCGCAAGTGTAGACTACTTCTGCAGTTCTCAAATAATTCTCCAGATAATGTCTGGAGAAGGTCCACACAGGAGTTTTCCTTTCACACATGTAGCACACAACAGAAAATTGTCCGTGTCATAAACAACTCTTACTGTTCCTTGAATGTGTTTGAAGATTTCAGCGTCGGTCCTTACCAACCTTTGTCCTCTCTCTAGTTTGACATTTTTGTTGCCGTTTACGAGTAAATTGCCTTTCTCTCTTCTTTTCACGCTCGGATGTTTCTTTTCTTCCGCTTTTGCGCCAGCCGCATTGGAAACATCATCAACACGCCTACTCGTTCGTCTCCGAGGAACTTGCGGCTCCATTCACACATGGGCTCGATCGTACATCTTACGGACTTAGTACGAGGCAGCTGGCAGAATAATGTCCGTTTGATGATATGAGCCGAATAATTGACATTTGCATTCTCCCATATAGCTCCACCGGTTAATGTCTAAATCATTTCAAGGTTTGCAGTGCATGTGTGATAAGGGCTAGCTAAGCGGGGAGATAAGTTGAAAGAGTTAGCTAGAGAAGTCAATAGTAAGTAATGAATAAACGGTTGAAACTGTTTGGTTCCTTAAAGGTTCGAATGATTAGCTAAGTGAATAACACAT
This sequence comes from Cottoperca gobio, assembly GCF_900634415.1. NCBI lineage: Eukaryota > Metazoa > Chordata > Actinopteri > Perciformes > Bovichtidae > Cottoperca > Cottoperca gobio. The sequence continues at coordinate 16,005,743 of NC_041369.1, read as the reverse complement.
TGAAGTAGTTAGCCAAAGGTAGTCTAATGGAAAGGCTACATGGCTGAAACATCCAACTTTAGCTCCTTCAAGTGATAGTAGTGGTACAAATACAAACCTGACCAAAACTATGTTTTTATATTACAGTGTAACATTTGGAATATGACGAGTGGTGTCGATGAAGGAGAACTTGAGTTAATCTGTGCAGGGCCGTGTTGATACAAGACAGAAAGAGTTGTGGAACAGTGATCTACATAATCTGACACTGATCGCATAATTTGCCAAGTCTGCACAATCCTTTCACTTTGATATTGTAATAACAGAAAATGTTCAGAAATCTGGATTAGGATCAAGAGACGGTGGTAGACAAGATACATGCATCAGGTTTCGTGCAATAGTTCATGAGAAATGAGTCTCTCTTAATGATAAGAAGTCCCTGATAAGTGACTATTACATTTTTGTTCTTGGCCTATCGCCTAATGTTCCTCCCAATTTTAAATCTGTTTTGAGATCTGGAAACTTTTTAACATAACCAACTAATACATCTTGTGTCAAATTCACTTCAGTGAAATTAATCTACTTTTCTGAGAACACAGCAACATTTCACATGGAACTTTTCTCTCTCACCCACACATAAATGTGTAATCAAACACACACATACACACACACATACACACAGCACTTACACACATGAACACACATAGCTATCACCTCCCACCCACCAGCCTGGAAAGTATTAACCTTTTCATCTCATGTCACCTTTGCGTCTAACTTCAAGCATCACGCTCACATGCCTGCAGACACATGCCAAACTGCACACATGCACATCATGAACCGGTGTAAGCACACAAAGATTCATACACACGAACATGCAGACACACAAGCGGCTGTAGATATCTCAGGGGAACTTGAGAGAATTCAGGGAGTGGAGAGTCATTTGGTTAAAGAGGACCAAACTGCAGGAAACGAGAATCATTGACCCTCCCTTGTGACCGAATTTACAATCTGGCCTTGAAATCAGTTGGAGGAAGAAAGAAAACAGAAAGTTAGCTGGAGAAGGAAATGTTTGAGCACCTATAAATAGAAGGTCCACATTTCAAATGATTCTGAAAGGCGTGCAGTCATTTATTATTCAATTCATATTGCTGCTTGTTTATCACATAGAATTAGTTTAAGAAACTTAGAAACCTGACAATAACTATAACTACTAGAACAAACAAGCCATACAAAGTCTTTTAGGGTAAATAACCCCTGATGAACATGTGTTGTAGTGCAGCATGCATTTTTGAAATAATACAAACTTAAAGAATATGCCGCAGCATCCGCATGCAAAAGGACACAGAGCTGAAGCTTTAAACTAGTAGATCAAATACTGCATTTGCCAAAAAGTTGCTGTTCATCTCGTCAAATGTGAAGCAAGCAATCTAATTGTCTTAGATCAGCACGTATAAGCCATCTGCTTTGTGTGCTGTTCGGCTGTCCTCAGACAAAGGGGATTAAAATACTCTGTTAACCTTTATTTAAGATTTTTAGCACAACCAACAAGGACGATGGGAAGCTGCTGTGAGTGCGAGGCATTAACGAAAACAAACAGTATATTGTGAGCATGAAGAGGAGAAGGCTTTTGCATTGAAGAGGTGCACAGGGCCTCATTCATAATTCAGAGGCGTCGCAGTGATATGAGAGGAGGACGCATCTGTCTGCATTACGCCAGCGTTGCCTCTGCGTTGCATCACCCTCCCGGGTGGTTCGTTTTCGAGAGTTTAATACGCTCCCTATCAGTTGCGCTCTGGCTGTGGCTAATTTCAGCCTCAGATAAGAGCCTTTATTTGTCACCCAGCTCCTTTGCCCTGTCACACAGCCTAGGAGTGCCTTCTCTGTCTGAAATCTTTGAAGGAGTGCTGACTACATGAGCTGCTGTTTGTCTTTATGTTACTTTAGTGTGCAGCATCACAAGTAAAGGATATTATGAACCCTCAGAGCTAACTGGAAACCCATCCCCCACACACACATGTATAGCTGTCTCCCCACACAAAGAGAGGCGCATGTGCCTTATTACACACACACATATACACACATACACAGCTGGCTGCTGGTCTGTCTGACCTAGTTTATTTCTGTAGGCTGCTCTAATGGAAGGAGCGAGCATGCTGTATTATCTGACTGCATCTGATTTGCATTTCTGCCCTGTCACTGGCAGATGGCACCAGAGGTCGAGAGCAGAACTTTTTGGAGGCTCTGTCACACACACACACACACACACACACACACACACACACACACACAACACACACACACACACACACACACACACACACACACACACACACACACACACACACACACACACACAAAAGCTTGACACATAAATACTTGAATGATCACTTTGCATCAAGTAAAAGATAAGCATTATTGTTAGGGCTGACCTCAGCTTAGAAATTCTTGTTCGACTAACACTCATACCATTTTGTTGACTTATCAGTTTTTCCACAAAGAATCATGCAATATCACCACTTTAAATCTTCTGTTTACCAGAGAGGGGATCATAAATTATTTGGAAATAAGTCATTCACAATTTAAAAAAAAGCATTAAAATAGGACTAATCGACTAAAGACATTTTAGCCGTCTAAGACTAAAAGTATGAGATTGCAGCATATCGTATGTAATAGAGATGTGCAGGTGCATGCTACAGTGCAAATGTGCAGAGGGGCGGAGAGCGTGGTGCTCTGAACTGAAGCGTTTGGTTTACACCCTCCGCTCTTGCACTGCTCATGCTTAATAGGAAGGAAGTGACGAATCACACTCACTTATTTGTGGTAATGGTGAGTGTTCAAGTACAGATAGGGCCTCTCTTTCTCACTCTATCGCACTCATACACACACGCACACATGCACACACGCACACACTCTCTCTCTAGAAATCACAGAGGAAGTGAACATACATGAAACCTCAGCACTTTGTCATTTTCTATCTGATGGAAGTGTCTGTCATGGTTGAAGTCACTCAGAAAGAACGTGATGTTAGGTTATTTGTGATGATGTAAAATGGCATGCATGAGTCTCCTGTATTGCATCAGAATGTGTAATGCATCGTAGAGATGAAAGCAGATACTGTGTGCAACTTCTCTCTGTGCGTGATGCTTTGTATTCAATCTGATCAAATATGGCTTTGTGTGTTGCAGAATGAATACGCGGTGCCTTTAAGGTATGTCCTCTTGTCGCGGTTTATCTGACTTGTACTGCAGCTCACGCAGAAAGTGAGTGGCGTTGTCACAGGTGATGTGTGTGAGTCCTGTATGTATGGATGCACTGACTTTTATTTAAATATGTCAGCGTTTTTTTAACATCTCGATTACACGAGCTGATTGCACATTTCATATCATGCTTGAGGTGTCAAAAATTTAAATGTACACTTGGAGAACGTAGGTATCCAAACACACACACACACACACATACTGTATTTGTGCACACATGCAAACACAAGCCATCAGTCTTTATTTGGAGACAGGAAACATGAGGGTGTGCTCTCACTCTTTACCTCTTTCTCTCTCTCTCTCTTTCACACACACACACACACACACACACACACACACCCACACACACACGTAACCGTTATTTAAGGGTGTGGGGACATTTTCCATGCGGTTTGAGTGGTTAAGCTTTGCGATTGTAAAGTGTCAAAGAAAATCTGCCAGATCTGCTCTAAGTAAAGACACAAATGGCTAAAGTGAAGTGGGGTTGAGACCAATTAGATTGAGGCTTATTGAAGTGTTGGGCAAGAACTGGCAAACGAAAAAACACCGCCTTGTCACGCCAGAGAATAAGTTTTCCATGAGCATTGGTGCTCCTGAGGCTGTCTGAGATATAATGACATTGTTAAAATCATTTTATTCTCTGTGTTCAAAATCGAGAGCTAAGGTCAAACAGAATGCTACTTGTGTTTGAAAAACTCCCACCTTCCTTCTTTTGTCTTTTGTTTTTGCAATTTTCTTTCGCATGGCCTTCTCTTCTCTGACTCATCCTTCAGGTCTTGTGTGTATTGCGGAAAACCGTCGTCGAATTCGCTATCCCGCTTTCTTTCCCTTTCCGCACTCGCACATGTCTCTCTTTAGCAAAACTTAAGTTCTAGTTGAGTGTAGATAGCGTTAAATAATTCATATTTCCAATTAAATATAAATGAAATAGCTTTAAAAAAATCTAGATATATATATCGTAAATTACACAGAGTATGTCAGTCTTGTGAGAAATACTTCAATATTTGGACAGAAATGCCAGACGGGAAAAATTGGGTTCATTCTGCATTCAACAGGCCTTTGGGTTTTTATAAGCGATAGAGAAGACTAGTCATTAACTCACAGGGAACTAATTGGTTGGTACTCAAGTTTAAAAGAGCAAACATCTGGCTGATATGTTACGTCAGGGTGCTTCAGCTCCTTTAGTACGGGTAATAGAGGTCCACACGAGGTCAACGGCGGAGGAGTTTATCATCGTTTGAACTTCTCTCTGTGATCCTGAAGAAAATCTTTGGATAATTCACACGTTCATTTGTGCCCTTTATTTTGACAGCATCACAGCAGTGGCCTCACTTCAGGTGGTCTCTGTGACAGCAAAGACGGCCTCATTGTGTGCTGTCTCTTCATTTTTACCTCAAAACCTGTTAGCTACGCAACAGTTTGGGCTTTTTGTGTCTTGCTTAATAGCCTGAAATGGATGCAAGTGGAACTGACATAAGCCTGTGAGTTTATCTGTTATTGTCTACGGCTGTGAGCATGTGCTATGGGTGTCCTCTGTGTGTATTGTTGGATGCTGTGGGTGGGTACATGCACATGCCATGGATGTGGATAACGTGTGTGTGTGTGTGCGTGCGTGTGTGTGTGTGTGTGTGTGTGTGTGTGTGTGTGTGTGTGTGTGTGTGTGTGTGTGTGCTTGATGTGTGTTCTCATTTGATGGCTTGCTATCAGTGTTTGTTTGGGGTTAAAAGCCCCTGTCTCTGAGGGTGTTAGCGAGGGTCATCTAAACCGGATCTGCAGCAGAATCGCTTGAGAGGCAGAGGCATAATCTGTAGCTGGCTTTGTGCTCCCAGATTAAAGTGATGATGTTTTAAACCTTTCTCACGGCTGCAATATGCCTTTGCTTCGCTCCCTGCTACTCAGTATGTGTGTGACAGCAGATACACAAGGCCGGGTTCAAGAAAAGGACACCTTCCTCGCTATTTATGAAATGGGTAGCTTTAGCATATTAACGACGCACGCATGTTCTATTCATCTATTAATTTGCCATCAGCGTGGTGTAGCTATAGCGTATCTTCTCCAGTGTTTGAGGGGAAACAGCTGCTAATCCTAATCCCCCCCGTCTCCCCCCACGGGATTCTGTCAAATCACAGGCCCTTTAAAAAGCTCTGGCTGGCTGGTTCCAGGGCTGGTTGAGTGGCTGGCTGACTGTCAGGCTCTAAATGAGAAGATGGACCGCGCTAACCCACTCCCGTGACTGACATCCACTAGGCCTCCAGAAAGTATGTCACTTGTTTGTACAAGTATGTACATTCACACACAAGAAATGTCCATTGCTTACTGCTTCTCCAGAGGTCCAATACAGTGAAAATAGCTTTATCCATAAACATTTGCAGACAAGAAGGAAGATTTATATAAATGCGTACCAAACTGTCAAATATAGTAGAAAAAGAGACCTTTTGGTTTACACAAGATGTAGGTTTACTAACCCAAAATACAACCTTTGATATTCTCGTCTAAAAGCAAACTGGCATATTGTTTGGGCAAACAGTGTGTCGACCGTTGGTTGGTTTGTGACAAAGATTCAGGACATTTAGGGTTATTCCCTACGTTTATTTCCATTGCGCTTTTTTTGATTTTATCGATACACCAACTTTTCAACCTCAGCCACTTCTGAATTGAAAAGGAGCATAAAAACAGGCAGATGCAAACGTAGTTATAGGTTCAATTAAAACTGGAGAATGTTGCAGACCGGTCTCTGGATGCATTAATAGCTGAAGGTGACCACTTGAGAGTCACTGTGGTAACAAATAAAAATGAACCAGAACTCGAGTGTGACCAGATTTTGGATCCCCGAATTCTGACTATATCATCCACAAGCGCTCAAGAAGATTTTTTTTCCCCTGAAACTCTCAAAGCCTGCAGTACTATTTCTAACTTTCACTCCCCAGCACAAACACTAATATCTCTCTTGTCCATCAGCTGCTCTCACATCAGTCATTTTAGATAATAACTCTCAGCTGGTAGAGACAGAGAGCGCAGGGACTCGGAGGCTGAGCAAAGAGTATCAGCCCTCAGCTTGCGTCTCCCTCCCTTGTTCTTGGTATATAAGGATGAGATGGGGATGAGGAGTGTGCGGGTAACTATCAGTCATCAGCGTGAGGATTAGGGACTGTCATCAGCAGCCGTATGCCTCATATTACCCTCATGGTGACACTAGATAGAGAGAGGGAAAAGAGCGAGGAGGAGGAGTAGGAGGAGGCTCGGGGGAAGGATTACGCCAGCTCTAAGATTTCAGGGTAAAAGTCAGGTAGGGAACAGAGCCTGTCAAAGGAAAGACTGATAAATGCGCAAAAACTGTGGTGTTTGAACGTACATTTTCAAATACACACGGATATAAAACAATATGAGACAGAAAAGCCCTGCAGCAGGAGCACTTTTCAAGACTGGGTTCCCTAAACACAATGCAGGTTCCTGTTGTAGAAATGTGTGTGTGTGCATGTATGCTGAGCTGGCTGTGTGGATGTGGAGCTCTATCGTAAAGCTGATATGCTTCTGTTTTCTGCCTCTGGCTATGCATGTTGAGTGTTATTCAGTACAATGGACACATATGTGCTCTTCATTGATCACATAGAGAGAATAAGCACGTGTGTGTGTGTGTGTGTGTGTGCGTGTGTGTGTGTGTACGTCTGTGTGTGTGTGTGTGTGTGTGCGTGTACATGCGTGCGCGTGAGTTGAGGAAGGGGAGGGGTCAGCAGCGACAGCAAAACTGTAAGTGTTTCCATGTGTTTCTCTTATTCATGAAGACACACATAAACACAGACAGACTGACAAGCATGCTGGCATATCCATGTCAACAAACAAACACACACACACACACACACACACACACACACACACACACACACACACACACACACACACAGAAAAACAGAGCTGGTGTGACTCATTAGTTGACTCAGGTCTTGACAGTAAAAATAACATCTGAAAACATTTACCGTATATTCATTAACATTTGGTCCAACTCTTGACGAGAAGCACTTTTAATGGATTTCCATCAAATGCACCTTGCCAGCTAGACTAAATCTGTGCTGCTTCATGCGTACATACCGTACAGCTACGTGTTTCCAAACATGTCCTTCTTCTTCCCAATTCCACTTCCTCATTCATTCACCATAGTTCCTGTGTGCTGTCGCCGGGGCTATTTTGGTGCATTCACACAAAAAGTGGACTCGCTGAAAGTTGGAGCAAGTTCACATGCAGAGAAAATAATGACAATATTAAGCACAAAAAACTTATACAATGGATAAAATCCAACACCTAATGTATTCTTATTAAGGTTGTACTCACATGTATCCTCTTTGGATGGTACTTTCTTAAGCAGGATTTTATTTATTTGTTATGTGATCCACAATGAGTCTTTTGCTGCTTTTGACCATAAAGTATTCATGTTGACCTAAAAGAGATTAATCAAGATTCTTACATTAAAAACAAAAATACTACTACAAAAAACTACAATATATATTTAATAATATGCTCATGAAAGCAGTAATTGTGTTAATATTCATCTTAATCATCTTCAAAGAAGCTCATGGATGGGATTCCAGCTTTGATGAAGTGGAATCATTTAAAAAAGAAATCTGCATGAAGTTTTCTACATCTCTGGCGTCGATGGTTGCATGATAATCAGATCGAATGCATGAGCAATCAAAGCTACTTATGTTGTCTTTATCTCACAAAGTCATTTGTGTTATGAAAATAATGTTTACGTGTCATCTCATGACCAAATGCTCCCATTTTAGCATCATTACACTGGCATGCTCCAAGACTGACTGAGCGTGTTTGCTAGCTTACTTCAGACCACCATGAATAGGGGAGGCGAGGCAGAGAGGCACTTAGCATGTAAAAAGACCATATGTGTGAGCATGAGTGTAGGCACAGAGAAATGATATGCCTGTGGTCCTGCCTGGGCTTATGTGAGTCTGTGGGAGGCGTATGACTTTGTTCATACTGTAGTATATTTGTGTGTGCAATGGTCTACGAGTGTGGGTGTGTGCACTTTTTCCACTGGCTGTCACTCGCGCTGCTGCTGATTCTTTGGTAACTTACACTGCCTGTGTGAGAGTGTGTGTTTCTCTGTGTGTGTTTAAGCTTTTGTTTAATTTCTACTTCCTGTTTTATTCTTGGCCTAATCCAAACGCAACACAGCTGTGCAGTCAGCCAGAGAAAGAGGGCTTGGGGGATGGGTTGCCAGGTCCTGGTGAGTGCAGCCATGCTCTACAACTGCTACCAACAGATGGAAGGGAAATGGGGTTACCAGCTTGGGCTTATCTTTTCTTTGTAGGCCAGACTGACCCCCCCCCCCTCATTTGGTCATAATACTATGCTTAAATCTCTATATTTTGGTTTTTAGCTTTTTCACAGTATTTTGATGCATGGACAATGGAAGGCCATACCCGCCAGCAAAAGAACGTAACAAAAGATGAAAGGTTTTACATGGTAAATGCTCATGGTCAATGTTATAAGATACTAGGTTACAATTATGAGCCAAAAGTCAAGCCAAGTCAGAACAAAACAACAATGAACCAGAAAGTGGTACAGCAAAATGAATCTGTATGTCTGGTTCATGAAGCTTGGTAATGTCCTGACTAGTGTAACCCTGTTACCATACAACTAAACGGCATTCTCGATTACATATCGAGGGAAACAGAACAAAAACGCAACAGAACTACTTGGTTAGGTTAAGTAAAACATCATGGTTTGGTTAGCTTGGTAACGCGGGGCTAGCTGTGGCGAGCTAACCGCTAACTGCTAACTCGCTTTCTCTCCACTGTTCTGTTTACACCCCATTGGCATATTGTTTAAAGCTACAACGATTAATGGACTAATCGATTATTCGATTGACAGAAAAGTAATTGCCAACTATTTTGATAATGGAGATTTCCTGCTTTTCTGTTTTATATCATATTAAACTGAATATCTTTGGGTTTTGGACTGAAGAAACCAGACAATTCAAGACATCACTGGGATGGACATTTTCCAATTTCTTTTGACATTTTATAGACCAAACGATGAATCAATTAATCTAGACAATAATGACAATAATCGTTAGTTTAACCCCTAATTTTATTCACCGTTGTACACCATTGCGTTCAATGAGTCGGTTATTGAAGAGGCAAAAAAAAGCGCGGCCACAGTTTATTAAAAAAACGTATTTCTACCACCTTCTCGACCTACCAAACATTTTCTTAATGCCATTTTCAGTTATCAAGGTATCCGCACAGCAATAAAACAACCATTCCTCTTTTGATGAGCAGTTAATACTGTGACAGAAGGTTAAATAAAAGTTAATGCTGCAACACAGCCAATATGCTACATATAGCTGCCTCCATTTGGACTTTCTTACACTACGTCAATGGTCAAAATAGCCAAAGCAGCTTGCTATTGGTCAATGGCAAAATTTGCAGGTTAAGGTTTGCACAAATGTATTTCTGACTAAATTGAATTTGACACATTTCTCCACTTTAAATGCAGATGTAAGCTCACCTAGTCTATCAGTACTTTGACCCATCTCATAAACTTGACATATCTCATAACTTCAATGAATGCAGAATTAAACATTTCTATCATGTCGAAAGTTTCTTTTCCTTTTGGAAATGTGCTTCCATAATTGAGTCACATCAGACAGAGAAGTGGACCCTTTTCATGTCCTACCTTAAAATAGTATTTTTTTGTGGCTGAATGTATAATAGTATCTGACCCACATAAAGGAGGAAACTTCACATTCAAATATACAAAAGTAAATATTCCTCCATCCAAATCTCACTTCTCCATTTTTGTCTCTTCTCATGAGAGGTGGTTGATGTAGGAAACTTTTAGAAGGAGCCAGTGCTCAAGACATACAAATGAAGCAGTATATTGATTAGATTAATATTTCAGATGCTGCCGTGTCTGTGTATGTGATGATGAGCGCAATCAAGAGCTAAAGATGTGGACTCTCAAGCTCGAGCTCTACTGAAGTCAGCCCTCTTCGGTCTCGCCTGCCTGTGGAGAGCTGAGGCATCTCTCTCTGGTCTCTCTCAATACAGCACATTCATTATTAATCTACCAGTCTCTCCCTCCTTCTCAGCTCAGCCAATTACAGTCGGGCCCCTGCGACTGCTGCCTGTCTCATTTGACGCTGCACTGGTTTGGCTTTGATGTCTCTATCAACACGAAAGAGCCGAGGACCGAGTCTTAATAGAGCAGAGGGGGATTATGTGACTGCCTGCCTCTGGGGGTGGAACATTTTTTTTTTTATATGTATGTTTAATTCATACTTTATTTTATTATCAGGAGACTTTGGGCCATGCTTTAGCCAGGTTCTTGCCACTCTCTGCTCTCTTATCAGTGACATGGTCGTTAATCCTGTTACTCTTTCATTTGGGAAGCCTGCGAGCGGAGCAGGCTGCGTCTACCCGAGGCCTCGCGCTCCTCCCTCCTGGGCTGGTAGCCTTTTCCTTCCTCTGCTCATTTCATGTGGAGAACGCTTTGATTAACCAGCAGCAACCACTCTGCATGCAACACTGGTGGTGTGGTATGAGCTCAGGCAGCTTTTGGCTCATAAATGTTAATGTTTTTATCAGAGTTCAGAGGTCAGTTTGCTTTTAAATCAATTCGGGAAATGGAAATGTTACTTTGCAAAGATATCTAAACCAAGAGTCTCCATCCAAGTGAAGGTTCATTTGTGTGAACTTCAATTAGCAGCTAAAATTCAAATGAAAGCAAACTGTTGCTACGATAAAGAGATTAACATGCCTTTCAACTTTAATGTACTGTCGATGTTCAGCTCCCTGGTTGAGTCACTTGTTTGTTGAAGTGGGCTCTTTAGCCTCAGTTGAACTTTTAATAATAATCCTTCCATCACTTCCCTACCTCAGGTCCCACCCGCTATTTGCAGCGCTGACCTTTAAAGCAGGAAGTTACTGTTAACACAACTCCAGCAGCTGCACCGACAACCTGCTTTACAGCATTTTTCTCATCAAGCGCAGCGCTTGTGCACTATGTCCTCCACCGACTCGCACGCTCAAGTTTTGGTCACGGACGCTGTGACTTAAAACTCATGACTTCAGCTGACAGCAATAGTGTCAAGTTAAAGACAGCATTGGATGACAACTGCATATTGCAAAAATACATCTTCATTCTACATGATTTGCATTAACTGCGAACAGCAAGAGGGAGAATATTACATAAACCTGTGATGTAATTTTCTGAGCATGACTCAAAGCACTGGGGAACCCCACGCAGAAGACACATCTCAAAGCTGGTTTCTTTAAGAAAAGACAACATTGCATACATTTATTAGGGATGGACGCCAATTTCCAATACATGCAAATCACCATTGTCCTTTAAATGTAGTGTTGACATTATTGCAAACACTTGTCTCCCTGCTGTTTTGTGTATTATATTTTTATTATCTTAGGATAAAAAAAAACATTAACAATTACATGGGATGCCTTGTTCTGCATAATTTAACGTATACACAGTGGGAACAGGAATGGCAATGCTTTAGACATCATCACAGCCTCTTCATAACCCCGCCCACCCCAAACCCACTGCCCGCATGCAGTTTGCACTGCACAAAGACCAAAAGTCACGTGAGACAGCCTGCAAAGAGCACAAGAAGCATTCACAGTAAAGGAGGATAGGAAGGAGGATAGGATGGAGGGGAGGGAGAGTAAAAGATGAGAGGAGAAGGAGGGGAGGAGGCGAAGAGAGGGAGTGAAACAAAGTGACTGCAGCACTGGCCTTGGTTTAGACAGGAGAAGGAGCAGCATAGTCCTAGTATTTCATTCTAACTTCTCCCACACTTCAACTCCAGTCTCCTGATTGTGGTACTCTTTCCATTGTCTTTGACACAAAAAAGTTTGTTTATATAGATGTATATATGTATATACATATACGCATGTATATAGATATATATATAAACACATTTTTATAGCTACAGCACCTTTTCCCATGGGGCAACAGTGTCAATACCTCGCACATGGTTCATGGCCGTGCCAAAGAAAGAAAAAAAAGAAAAAGAAAAAACAATATATTGGTCAGGATATTTATCTTTTTTTCCCTAAAATTGGCATTTGACATGATGATATTCTATTGCCGTCTGGGGGAGGGAAGGGACAAAAGGTTCTTCTTTTGAGTTTATATTCAAGTTTTCTCCTTTTTTTCTGGTGTATAATTTCTTCTTTTCCTGTTTAAAAAGAGTTCACACTTTTGTGATTTGCGTGTGCTGCTCTTCATCAAAAGGTTCATTTTCCGGATCAGAGTCAGTGGTGTCAGAGTATCGATAATGGTCTGGCTCATTGTCGCTAACGTCCGGGGTGACGGATGTCGAAGTGCTTGCCTCAGAATTCGAAGGCTCCTCCACGGTTTTCGTAAAATACAACTTCACCTGGAATTGCAAATTAGGAAACAAACTTCAGTCTGTGCAATAAAAACAAAACTCATGATAAACAAGCTCTTTCAGCAGCAGCAGCGTTTGACAGACTTCCGGCAAATATCCAAGTTAAATCCTTACCTTGAAGTTTGGCGAGAAGTAGCGGTTAGCTTTGTCTTTGTTGGCCTTGTCCAAGTCGTTCTTAGTAAGCGTCAGGATGAGGTAGTCCCTGTCCCTGTCGCTTTCCCTGCCGCTTTCCCTGCCGCTGTCCCTGCCGCTGTCCCTGCATTCTGCGCTCTGTGGCTGGCCCTGGCCCGGTGCCGGTACCCCCTGCTGGATGTCAGCATTGTTCACTGCCCCGTTCTCCATCTTGTCCCCGCTCTCCTCTGGTCCAGGGATGAAGAAGGTGTTCACCCAGAAGTGAAACATTTTGTCCTGGGGGGGGGGGGGGGGGGGGGGGGGGCGCACAGGTGATGAGAGAGATGGAATGAGAAATATGTCAAAAATAGAGAATTGTAAAAGTAAGTTTTCATTATAGCTGACGTTATTCTACAAACTACTAGTTAGTCCGTCTAAATACTTTCCAACTTCCGTACCCATCTGTGGCACTCACAGCATTGAGGCCATTTGTTTCTACTGAAGGTGTAAATCTTTAAAAAATGCTCACAAACGTTTCATTTTATTACCGAGGTTTTTGCCACTGTAGTTTTTAAGCAAACAATTCTCAAACACTAGAAAATAAAGCTTTGTTTTTTTTTAGGGACTATTTTCAACTGTGGATTAATACACATTTGTTGAATTAGTGAGTATTTATGGCAGTAGGAGGGATCAACTCAAAATAAACTACAGTGCCCTGTTGATGGTAATGAAATTTAAAGCAGCGGTGTGGCTAATGGATGTTTTTAACAGTCTTTGGACAAAAAAGGGAGGTCCATGGCACAGAGGAAAAAGCTATTATCGTGCTTTTGCAAGAAGAAAAAAAGAAAGTTGTATTTTCATGGGATTTGACAACAATAAAGAAAATAAATAACCCAGAATGGGGCCAGCCTCGTCTTTAAAGAAGCATAATTGTTGGCACCCAGCTAAGTGAGAAAAAGCTTTATCAAATGGCTACTCATTGTTATTTGACCTAGTAGACATCACGACAATCAACAGCTGAAATAAGATCCTAATGACTGACAGAAATATTTCAAATTAAGCTACAAAGAAAACCTCTGAACACACACACACACAACTAACCTTCTTCATCATTTTATTCTGTTTATGGAAGAACTCCACTTTGATGTCTCCACAAACTGGCAGCGGCTGGGGGAATTCGAAAAACATGTGCTTGTCCTCGCGCCGTGTGTGACCGGGATTCGACGTGTGAATCTTCACTTTCAGCTGGTACACCACAAACTGGGGATCTGCAAAGAGAGTCAACGTTGCACAGAAGTGAAAACAAAAAGAAGACGAGTGAGTGACGGGAGGAGCAGGCAGTGAATCAAGAAGAGCAAGACAGGATTGTTATGGCATGAGTTTGACAAAAAAAACAAAAGACAGCACTCCACCTCTCCCCTCTGAATAAATGCAACACATTAGAGCTGCAACGATTAATCGACTAACAGAAAGAAATAGCAAATAATTTTGTTAAAGTAATTTTTCATGCAAAAAATGTCAGAAAATGCCATTTTCAGCTTCTCAAATATGGAAATGTCCTGTTCCATTTTAACATTTTAAAATAGACATCACCTTTGAGAAACTGGGACGGACATTTTTTACTACGCTCTGACATTTTACAGACAAAACGATTTATCGAGGGAAAACCCCCCCCCCGCAGATAAATCGATAAAGATAATAGTTAGTTGCAGCCCTACAAAACATTAAAATTAAGGGAGGGGATAGGGAAAGACCACAAAATAAAAATCACCCAAAGAGACCCATTACCAGAGGCATACGACCCTATTCTGATAGACAGTCACGGTTTGGTCTTGGACCAGCGCAACACTTTGAATTTTAACCCCTTCCTGGCTGGGTGCGGGTGGTGTTGAAGATGACTTCATAAACCTGTAAACTAATCCTTTTAGGAAACATGTCTACCTCCTGCCTGGTGGATCTCTGGGGTCATATAAAAAAAGGCAAATGAGTGAAATGATAATGGATGAAAGGCTCATTTACCCCAATGCCAACTCCCTTTCTTGAAGCCCAGAGGGATCGGCTCGCTCCTGTTTTTAACGGTACTGTCCCCTTAGAGAGAAAGAAGGAGATTATCACAAACAGGACCTGGTGGGGCCGTCAGGGGCGTGACATCACAGCAGGCACAAACACAAGAGCGCCACACAAATATTTACAGGTATTTGGCATCTACACAGCTTTTCTTAGAAACGTCATTCAGTACGTGGCTTTAAAGTGGAGGTGAGCATCTTAATACATTCGACCTGGTGTGTGTGTTGTGAGACGCACAAAGGAGGAACTGGAGATCGCTGACAACCACAAAACATCAGAGTCTACTTTGGTGAATATAACGAACAGAAATGTGTGCTGTGGCGTTGCAAACAAAGTAGCTTCTCCTATTTTATTTCGGTGGTGAGCTAAAAAACCTGGGGCTAGAACAAGTTGACGTGTGTGTGTGTGTGTGTGTGTGTACAGGTATAAAAGACTTCTAACTCAGAATAGGGCCTTTTTCAAAAGGAGTGTGTTAGGAGGAAGTAGAAAGTTCAATACAGTCAGTAACTGTTGAGCACAGTCAGGTGTTAAGGGTGAAAAAGCAACAGAAGTTAAGAGAAGAGGCGTTTTTTCTGACCGACAAATTCAAAATACGAGAAAGCCAAAAACATTTTGAGACTCAGAGAGTCTGGAGGAGAAAAACAGAATTATTTGAGTTGGTTTTCTTTTGGTAAAACCTGAATATAGAAATAATAAACCTATTAAAAACAGTAAAACACACGGCATTAACATGTTGAGAAAGCGTGGATATGCACAATAAAAATTGATTTCTACGGGGAAAGAAGCGTCATCTGCTTAGAAATGTTACCCACGGTCTTACAAATGTCTCCGCGGGGATGACTTAAGTTGAGTCATTAGTTAGAAGGTGTGGAAAGATAAAATCAGGACTGATGTGATAAAGTTTTGGTTTCTGCACACTTCTGAAAGTCAAGCCAACTCCCAACTGCTGTGTGTCTGTGCCACCGTTTTGCAAGTAATAGCACTTAATCTCTGAACAAACATGCAGTGATATGTAAATACTCATGACTGAGCGACTTAATCCACTACAAAAGACTTGTTAAACACTTGAATGTAAAAAATAAAGAAAGAAAATGAAAGAAAAAAAATCCCTGACCAAAATATTTAGTTCATTTACAGACTTTAAAGTTACTTCCTGGTTATGCGAGTAAAGCACATAAAACATATCTGGCCTTTACTGTACTCTGTGTGCAGAGTTCGTGCTATGCTCTGTTTAAACAGGGCATATTGTAATTCATCTGAATACTGTGCACAAGAAATAAGTATTACACGGAACTGAACAAATGAAAGCAGAACCTGACTCCTCGTGAAGAAGCTACAAATATTTTACGCTCAAAAAGTATTTCTTTCTTAGATCGTAAAATTCTTTAAAAAGCAATCAATTTCTGTTTTCATACGTTTCCCTCTGGTGGGAGAAGCCAAAGAAAACATCCTATGATCCTAACAACATTTGAAAATGTCATGACAAATGAATTTAAGCCACACTCGCACAGATCGAGTCAACTCTACTCGAGATGACTTGCTCTGTGCTATGGTGCTAAACTGCAGCGTGGGTGAGCCCTACAGTGCACAACACATCCAAGGCTCTCGTTCCGTTTGAACAGCGGTGTGCTTGCCTACGCCCTAGATTGGAGTTAAAGTTGAACATGAGCGTGACTCACTGCAGGTGCCCCCGCTGAACATAGGGAGAGTCTTGAACACCATTTTGTGGAAGAGGAGCGCCACTGGCTTGTACTCTAGCTGGTTCTTCAGTAGGTAGCTGTAGTAGTAGACGTAGCGGCGCTGGCTGGGGATTGTGACTCCCTGCAACAAACAACAGTGACAATGTTTAGAGATCCTGAACACAATGATGCTCTTTTCTGGGCTGGAAGTAAAAATTACTCGAATTGAGAATCATTAGAGTCACTTTTAAAGCAAAAGTAGCTCTTTTAAAACTGAGTATTTTCTCTGTTTTATATAATTGTTAATTGAGTATCTGTAGATTTGAATAGGTCTAAACATTTTCGGACATTAACTGGATAAAACAATTAATCCAGGAAACAATCTGCAGACTAAGGGATAATTAACCATTCCTTTCAGTCTACAACTGTTTTAATTTTCAAATAATCTCCTGATTATAGTTTATAAAAAGTCATAAAATAGTGAAAATATCCATCCAAGTTTTACAAAGTATAAAGTGATGGTGAAGAGAAAAGCAGGAAATCTCCACATCCGAGAGCCTGAGAACAGATTTATTATTTGTTTTTTACTTTAACGATTAATCAAATATCAAAATAGTTGACTGATTATTTTTCTGTCAATCAACTAATGCATTAGTCGACTTATCGTTGCAGCTCTAATTTGCAGTTGATCTGAAGTGATGAACAGCGGCTGTGTTGAGACATTTCGTCTCACAGATTGACAGCTCACCTTCTTGTCCCTTGTCCTGACTTCTCCGTAAAAGTCGAGCGCTTCTTGGGCCTCCGGGAATTTGCCGCGATGGAGGAGATAGGCGCAGATCATGACTCCAGTCCGGCCCTTCCCGGCCTTACAGTGGATGGCCGCCACGTGATTGTCATCCTCGCTGAGCCACTGGTCCAGGTCTTCACAAAACGGCTTAATTAGCTCCAGCTGAGGAGGGTTGTGGTCTTCGAAGGGGTACTGTGCAACTGATGCGTGACGGGATGCAGGCCCACGCAAAGTTGTAACCGGAGAAGAAAGAAGAAAATGTGGACACAGAGCAGAAAAGGTCAGAGGAGACGAGACGGGGAGAGGAAGACGCAGGAGACATTTCGTGGGATTTTATCGACCTTGTGTCATCAAGCTTTTAGGTCAGTTTTTTTTTTTTTGAAAGAGGGAAAGCATGTATGGAACAAATAAAAGCAGCCTACCTCTGCAGTTAAATTTGGCAGCATCGTAGTGTCTTTCTGCGCAGCTGAAACAGAAACAACAAAATGCAGTCAGTGAACACACAGAGGAAGTTATTAAGCGAACAATGAGCAGTTCAGTTATGAACAAAATGCGGAACACTTACAGGTTGTAGATTTTGTAATGGTTTTTATGCTTTGAATCCAAAAACCTGTTTGCAGGAGAGAACACAATATATTTAAGAGACCAGAACAAAACAGGCACAAATATTCTGTAACAAAAACACTTTTCTGTCTTTTCGACCATCACAAAGCAACTCACCGTACAACATCGTCTATATTGTTTCTGTACACGCCTTCGAGTCTCTCTGCAGGAAAGCCCATAGCAATGATGTTTGGGTAGATATCTGTTCAGGCAGGGGGTCAAGGAAATGTACATTGTGCATGACTGTGGAAATCAAGCCTTTTCAGAAAAGGGGGCATGAAGCCGGCATTACCGAGGCACCACCGAGGCACGCAGCGCCACATCTTTAACTTGAAGAAAAGGTCGGTCTGCCTATGCTTCCAACAGCTATATAAAAAAACAGACAAACAATTAAATGCATTTCTTCATTTAAAAGAAATCACAACCTATAAGAATTTGCTATTAGAGCTCATTTACAAGAAAATGCAGAGACAGGCAGCAGAGCGTGAAAAGGTTTCAGCCAATGTCAATACGAGGGTGTCATTGTAGTTATGGATAGATGGGAGCAGAGGAGCGGCGCTGATCAGGTGTGTGTGTGTGTGCGCGTGTGTGTGTGTTGTGACAGATGGCCTTGACAGTGAAAAGCAGGCAGAGAAGACGGGAGTAACAGTGCTCCTGCACGAGCCGGGCCACCATGTGGGTGCACGAGGAGAGTCTCCGCTCCCTGACCTGCATTTATTTTTAGAGCCCAAAGTTATATTGGGATGATCGCAAAATGTTCAGCTTATGTCCCCTTTCGAGCTCAGCTGGAACAATTTGTATATCAATGAGATCGAACGCAGGGAACATGAAAACACGGGTAGAAAAAAACAACCACGAAAAACACCCCTTGTGTTATGACTTGCAAGTTGCACATGCAACAGAAGGTAGTTGTTGCATTTCTATGACAAGCAGCGATGGACACACAACAAAAAAACCACAAAGACAAGATTCCACTACAAGTTTGACTTCTGGTTGCACCCCCCCCTTGCTCGTGCTACACCTGCCTTTAAAGTCGCCTTACATCATCAAACGGGGCTCCATATTTCAGCGCAGCAAAGTGATGGAAAATGTCGTGGCCAATTAAACAGTGACATACATACAATCTTAAAAAGGCGCACATCAGTGTCATGTTGCATATAAAAAGAATAATTGAGCTGGCACGCATGTCTTTGAGGCTCGGCTGCAACGCCTACCTGTAACTGAAGTCTGCTTGTCGCCATAAGCTGTGGGATTTCACACTTTAACCACTGACTAAAGGGCAACCTCTTCTTATACTTTTCGTGCCACGGTGTCAAAAATAGAAAAAGCTGAATATTTCTAATTGGATGTTTCATTTTGAGCAGAACTTATTTTTCCAGAGGCAAATCACTTTTTAACTGGTCAGAAAGATTTGACACGCGCGTCTGACAACTCTGGCTACACTAGTGTGTGCACACATACAAGTACCTGCACATGCAAAAACACACAGAAATATTTTGGAATCCAGTAGAAGCACATATTAATGCAATTTCAAACATTTTTAGCTGGAAAAAAACAAACATGACAATCTTCATTAAACGCCTGTAAAACGAATTCATTAAGCGCCCCGCAGCTTTACGCCGCTGAGGTATGCTCAACACAGGCCTTGATGCATGAATTCAACAAGCCCAATAGCAAATCTATGGTATTATTTCCATACTGTCAAGCTACTTCCCTGTAGCTCACGACATAGAAGCCTATCTGTGCATACTGTGCCATAATCCCGTCCATTAATGCCTCAAAGACCTAATTAGGAGCCAAATACAGCTTTTCAATGCTATTTGACGGGCTATGCTAACCCTTGGACCTACTGGCAAAGTGATCCCAGTCAGTCTATTCTAAGTGTTTTTAAAAAGCTCCATAGATCCCAGGAGAGCCTCAGCCCAGGGCATGGGGGGCTTGGTCTCTGCAGCTGGGAGGAAAGCACATACGGGACCCCCGACGCAAGCTCCAAGTAGGAGGGAAAAAAGAAAGAAAAAATCAGCCGTTTCAGGCACGCCTTTTCTTTAAAGCCAGCCCTGCCTCAGCTCTATGCATACGCCAAATCCACAACTGGGAGCATGAGAGAGAGGGGGGGGGGGGGGGGGGGGGGGGAAGGGAGAGTGGGAACCGGCAAGCGCTGAGTGAGGAGGGGGTGGGGAGGACAGGAAAGGAGGAAAGCAGAGGAAAGGGGGCAAGCAGAGGGAGGGAGAATTAGAGTGGGAGTAGTAAAGAAAAAGAGCAAAGGAGAGGTGGTGGGTTGAGAGGGTAAGAGAGGGAGAGAGCACTCAGACAGCAACGCTGATACAAGATCACTGGCAACTCTATTTTAAGGGCAATTCCCAGAACTGTGATACTGCATTACATAACTGCAGAGAGCCCATATTGTTTTTAGACACCATGCCAAAAATGATAAAAGGGATGGTTAGAAAGGACCCACATCAGAACAAGAGGAGACTTCAATCCAAAGAAAGATGCCACTTTTGAGTGGCGTGCCCCCTTCACACCTGCACAAACCTCTAGAGGCCACAAGTTTCACCACATTAGAAAACCAGGTGAGAAACATCTGCTCAAATATTGTGATATCAGAATCTGCAGTCACACATACATCCCAGCAAACACTACAGTTCAATAGGTTGTCTTTAAGTCAAGAAAACTAGCACTCAGCTTTACATTTTCCATCCTTCTACACATGAAAAAAGAAAATGTTCAGCCATGTTAAAGTGAATGCAACCATACTGATGATAACCAGAGAAAACGATGTCCATAAATACAAGCTTTCAAGGCTGTACGTATCCAGATAGGGCTGCGTCTTAAAATCATTTTCATTATAAGTTAATCTGCCAAATACTTTTCTCAATTAGTCAATTAATCAGTCTCTAAAGTGTCACAAATAGGAAGAAATTCCCACCAGTTTCCCTAGAGCCTAAGTTGAGCCTCTTCAAATGTCTTGTAGTGTGCGACCAACAGTCCAAAACAAAGAGATATTCAATTCAACATCATAGAACACCGGCACATTTTCACATTTAAGAAGATGGGAGCAGTAAATTGTTGCAACAAACAACCAATTATCAAAATTGAAACCAGAAATTTTAAACTCAGGACTCAAAAGGCTGAAAAGGTGTTTTACAAAATCAAGTGTAAAATCACACTATAGCCACGACACACTCTCAGTACTGTCACATTAGATGTTGCATTTAGTCGTCTATGGTTAACCACATCTGTTAATCTAGTTTATCACCAGCAAAAAAAACTAAGTACCAACTTCAGTACCAGCGTCACTGCAGTAG
The DNA here is from genome assembly GCF_900634415.1 of Cottoperca gobio. Lineage (NCBI taxonomy): Eukaryota > Metazoa > Chordata > Actinopteri > Perciformes > Bovichtidae > Cottoperca > Cottoperca gobio. Next base: position 15,984,534 of record NC_041369.1, on the reverse strand, counting down.
GGAACCAGGTCAACTATTATCAGTGGTAATAGATGAGAAATGAGTCCTGCAGAGGGGCCTGAAATAGCAATTCTTAAAGCTAGAAATGATTGTATCTCCACAAAAAAAATGGAAAGGAAATGTTAATTAGATTTTCAAAAATGTGTTCAGGATCCATCAATGAATACTTACATATAGAGGACACAGGTGAAGGGAGGCAAGGATGTTAGTCTTTTCAGAAATGTGCATCATAAACCTAGCATATAATGAATTTACATATATTCTAGATGTATGAACAGCTAAAGTAAAAAGACATCTTGAGATAAATACTAGACATCTACCTGCCTTAAAACAATGATTAACTAATGACTAATGGTTAAAAAAAAGAAGACATAATGCCACTAACAATTTCACAACCTCAAGCTAGGTCTGGGGGTGACAGGTATGCAAGTTGAAAGCCCTGTCGTTCAATCAAACACACACTAATATCCAGTTGAACGGGGTTTTCCAGCTATAATATGACTATGACATTTATGCGTGCTGGTTTGACAGATCCACCATCTTTCAAACATGCTGGGTGACAGCAAAGCTGCGCTGTCTGACCAACTAGCCAGCCAGCTAAGTAGCAGGGAAGCTAACTACCTCTACTGACATTTATGCTTATAGTTATCCTACGTAATGCAACTATTACACATTACTAGTTAATGTTCCGGGTGAAAATAAGAAACACAAGGAAGGATACATGTTAAGTCCAGGTCGAAGCCATCCTCTTGATATCTCCTTTTGTTCCGGCTGACCATTTCTTTTATAATCGCAGCCATTGTAGCAGGTGACAGGAGTCTATATGGGGTAAATGATGAAAACAGGTTTTTCTAGTATTAGCTGTCTGGCCGTGTATGTCTCAGTCAGTGGGTCTGCTCTGAATTTTTGCAGGTCCTCGAAGAGAAGTGCTAGCCAGCAGAGCTAGCAGTGGCTGTCGGTAGGATTAGAAAGGCTTCCTCTGGATCATAAAGACGGGCCTTGCTCATGCTCCTCCGTGCAGGCCCGACTTTGCCAATCCTGCAATTCGTCTTGCAAACAACCCCGAATAAAATACATGCAGCTGTCCTTCAGATGCCAGTCACTGTCCAAGCCGATGGCTCAATCGCAGCCGCCGCGGTTGACAGCGAGAGGACAGAGAACTCACCGGTTCCCGAAACCCGTATCCAGTCACTCAGACTGAGCTAGCTCGCTAGCTAACGAGCTAGCTACCGCTAGCAACAATAGCTAATGCTACCTCCTTTTTCGATCCAAAAGCCTCCTAACGATTCAACATTGTCATCGACTGATTGCCAAGAACACATCTGAAAAAAAGTGACAGGCTCCACCTTAAATGTATATAGACTATACAACGATCAGAAATCTGCACAGATTGGTTTGACAGTTCCGTCCCGGGGAATCATCTTCTTTTCTCGCTCCTCTCTCCAGCTGAACTCTCAGGCTCCCATCATGGCCTCCACCGAAGGAAAAAAAGAAGGTAGAGCAGGCTGGGATTTTAGAACAAATATCCCACCGCCTTCACTATATAGTCCCACAGTTTCATTAAAATCGGCAAATGGAGCATTAACTCATATTGTTTCAACAATTGATAATAAATACTGATGAACAACTACTCACATGTGTAATTGTTTTAACCCTAAAAAGCGCAACAGCCGAGCTATTTCGTTCTTCTGGCGGAAGGATAAAGTGAGTCCGCCTGTGACGCTCCCTTCTGTCAAAGTGATCACGTGTGGCTGTAATTAGGGAAGTTTCCAACATAATGTCACTTTTTGCGGTTTAAACTGTCATTTCAGGCTATAGAAAATATATAATTCACATATTAATACATAAGATATGTATTTACGATGGAAATTAATATACTTTGTTGTAACTTCTTTGCCCTGTTCTTACAATGTCCTCAAATCAATCCTAAATGTTATGTTTTTAATTGCATAGGCCGTTGACTGTAATATTATTGTTTACATAGTAATCATTGACACACAAAAGCAACAACATTAAATGATGCATAATACAATTAAAGATACATGTATAGCTTAAATTGGTTTGATACAATTGTTATAATATAATAATAATACTAATAATTATTATGATAATTATGTTAATCACTTAATAACACTAACACATAATTTCAATTGCATAAATGTAAACATTTGCGGGTTTATCATTCCTTTATCAAAGTAAATTGAATATGTTTGGTTTTGAATTGTTGTGAGGACGTCACCTCAGGAAATTGTGATAGAAATGTTTTCCTATTTTCTGACATGTTATAGACCAATCAATTAAGTGATTAATTGTAAAACTAATTGGCAGATATCAAGTGATAACAAAAATATAAACGTTTGCATTTCCACCTTACCTGCAAAATTAACTGCATGTGACCATATGTCCTGCCTTTCAGAAGACGTCTATGGAGGCCCACAATTGCTAAAGCCAAACAGCACCAGCCACAGAGTGAGAGGGGCTTCACATTCAGATAAAATACGTTATCACTAATTGACCTTTTTCATATTTAAATAAACAACCTTGAGCCAGTGCTGAACACCTGAGTGGAAAAGTGACTTTATCCCATTTTCGGGTGTTAAACATGGTTAATTTACATTCAGAAATATTAGGCGTAGAGATTTAAACCAGTAGCCCTCCTGGTCATTTCTCAGTGACATGACATGATGTACAGTAATTGGAGATTTTATAAAATACTGTCGGTGCAGTACAGCAGATATATATGGGGTTACCTGGAACATCGCAGATTAAATGATCTGATCCAATGTGAGGCTAATTAGGAATATGCTTCTTACAGGGGAGACTGGTTCTCCTCATAGAATAACGCTCATCTCATAGCAATGTAAGCCCATGCAGCTTAATGACTGGTTAAATTAATCAGTTCTTCAAGTTCACTCAACCATCTCTTAAGTATAATTTGAAAGCGTCTCAGGATCTCATTAATCTGTAATAAAAGATTTGTCTAGCAAAGCCAAATCCAGTGTTTTACAATTCAGTCAAATGTGCGTAAGATATTAGAGCATTTTAAAGAACATCTCTACTGTCTACTGTGACTGCTGCTTGTCCAAGTCCCCCCTCCATTTAACAGAAAGGCTGTTTTTGGACAACAGGTAGACACACAGGATATTCTTTGGGTGTGGTGTCAGTGAGAGAAGTTCTCATAATTAGTGCACTTATCAAGCGTATAGAAACCCAGTGACTGTGCCCTTTAGATGTACAGTAGTTTCTCATTCTGTTCTTTGAATGAGTTCCTGTACTACTTCTTGCCACCAGATGGCAGCACTGCACTTTTGGCTTTGCAGCCCCAGAATGCCTCACTGCCCGCTGGACTTCAACCTTTAACCTCCAATTGATAAGTATGCACCTTGTACAGACACAAGTTAAAGTAGAGCTTGTTGTATAACCAGTGGCACAAATGCATTTCACTAAAAGGCATCTTACACAATATCTCACCAATGATTCATTTAATGACACATTTGTTTCTTTATTACTGCATTTGTCTTCTTAAAACTGGTCTTTATTACATGAATGCACATGCACACTTTATAAAATCACACACATCTCAGAGACATTTCAGGCAAATGCCAGCAACAATTCTTCTTCTTTAGTGTTGACATTTGAGAGAAAGGCAGTTTCACATTATTAAAAAATCTCTGATGTATTTCACAATATGAATTAATCAACATCCATACATGTAAAACAAATAGGCACTGCAGGTAGTGATAAAACTGCAAGTAAGTTTCATTGAGGTCATACAAATAACTTGACAGACAGTGAAGTAATAGCCATAAAATGCTATAACATTTCTTTTGTCAAGCAGCCTTCAGACGTTACATTTGAAAATGATTTCCCTTTTTTGGGATGTGCTCTTAAAGTAAAAAAAAAAAAAATAAGAATCTCAAGTTACCTTTAATTTATTAAAATACATAGATTAAATTAATATGCATATAAACATACAATGGATTCATAAATCACATCGCTTTATAGGAATGTAAAAAATGTGACTGCATAAGACAAGTCATTTTGATTTGGTGAAGACTTGACAAAACCGCCACACCTGACAGAATAATAATGAGTAATTTTGTATAAGATTAAACAAAACTCTATATAAAATATTTGTAATCCCCTTTAAGAACCAATGCTTTTCACTGGTGAGCTGAGCGCTGTGTTGTTTACTTGTCCTTCTGCAGAGAGGTGTAGTAATCGACCAACACCTTCCAGGCCTTGGGGGCCATGAAACCATCTGGAGGGTTCTCTCCGCTCCGAGCCATGTTCCTCATCTTGGTTCCTGAGATAAACTCAAACTCAGCATGTCTGAGAGAGTGAGGAATGAGGAAAGGGCAGGTATGGAGAGAGTGGGCAGGACATGTCATTAGAAGTGTTGTTGACTATTATAATATTTACAAATCATATGATGGGGCCATAATTACACCTGGACAGAAATACTAAAATGTGGATGTAAATCTGCAAGAGTGAGCCTCAGAATTTAGGGAGTTATCTTAATATTTATACTAGAAATCTGCTTGCAGTGCCAACAAGATATGCTATGATATGATATGCAAGGTAACGGAGGGTTTTATGTCCATCAAACATAATGTTTTGGCTTGAGAGATTTGGTCCTTTAAATGTGTGCAGGAGGATGTCATGTAATGCTGTGTCAGAAATTCACAGTAAATTGTAAGAAATGTGCAATAATTTCTTTTTACACTTAGGTTCATACTAGGACAACCATTTCAGTAAATTTCCAGGTTTTACAATAAAAAACAATTAGTCAAAATAAATAATCTGAAGTCGACAACAGGACATTCTTGTTCTTTCTTCACTCACCTCTCTTTGTCGTAAAAGTCCATAGCCTTCTTCATCTTGTTGTAGGCAGCGACCCTGAAGGGGATGATCTCCACAGAGGTGAGGCCCGGGGCCATGGTGAGGACCTTGCCTCCGTGGGTGGGGTCATACAGGTCCTGCTTAGTCTCTGGGTGAGGCAGGCCTGCTGGGTCCCGGCCAACTATGTAGAAGTTTGCTCCGCCGATCATTCTGGCTCTACAGTGCCACTGAACCTGATAACACGATGAAACACATGCAGGTTAATATTCAATCACGCATTTATATTATCAGGGGTAAATGGTTGACTGATCTTAACCTCTGGCTAAACAATAATCCACCACTCCTTACCTCTGTGGGTCCAGCGTACATCATAGGAGAGGGGAAGATGGCAACAATGGTGCTGGTTGGGTTCAGGACGCCCTCCTCCAGCACGGCAGCATGTTGCTTCATCCGCCAGTCCAGAGGCACATCGTCATCTTTGGTCCAGCCGCCGAGCGGGTGCAGCAGGAGGACCGGATTCTTGTAGCCTCGCTCCAGCAGGCGGCGCTTGGTGTCCTGCATCAGCAGGGCGTGACCGTTGTGCACCGGGTTGCGCAGCTGGAAAGCGAATACTGCATCTACGGAGGACAGCATGGAGGAGTACAACATAAGGTTCACACAGCAGTATTTGTAGTAATAGCAGCAGGATTACAGTACAGTGTAAACAGTGTAAATTGAGATGATAAACGGTGCAGTCCAAAATATGTGAAGAATATTGTGCATTTTAAAAACATGCTCAAAATACGTTTTAACTCAAGACTTTTTGAAATTGCAAAAGAATGAGTCTGTTGATATTCCACTTTCTTTTTCCTTGTCAACAAATATCATGGAAAAACCTAAAACAACAATGAATTAATCTTTCTAACAAGTATTTTGTAGTAGAAGTATAAAACCTAAACCTAATATAGCTCATTCTTGTCATGTCAGAGCTCAATTGTTGTCCAGAAACTATTAAAAACTCATCAATGTTACACTGGGTGACATCGTTACCACAAACATGAGCAATGTTGTTATTATTCGGTCTTTTCATGGGTTATGTTAAGAATAGAACAACATGTCCAGCATAATCAGTTAAGTGCACATCACAACATGCTTGCACGGGACCAAAGAGCAGCAAAGAATACTGAAAAAATTAAAAAAAATGTATTGGGGTGCTGATAAATAAGTGACACCATTCACACGACAGTATTCACATCAAAGTGAGCAAGTAAGTGTAAAAACAGGTGAACCTTTTTTTTTATTGATCACTGAACACAGATCACAAACATCACCATGCAGCTAAACATTTACCATTTTATTTTTTCATCTGGTCCTTTGTCAAGTTCTTCTGAAAGACAAACGGTGCACTGCTAAATACATTGCTTTCAATGTTTATGTTTATTCATGTTTATTTTACCAGCTGCAATGGATATTTTGTTTGTAGAATAGTATTCAATCGTGAGTGTCACTTCAGTAGCTATTTACAGCTCATTGTAAGCCATTTGGTGTTTGCTGGTTGTTACTGTAGTTTTGTGATTAAGTCATTTAGAATTTCTAACCTGCTTTCATGTCTTTGAACTTCTGCTTGAGCTCCCGTGGAGTAAGGCGGTACTGGTCAAGTCCATCGTTCCATTTGATTCGCTCCAGCACCTTCAGGTCACCACCTACTAGCCAATCACCTCCCTCCATAACCATCTGCACAAGGGGATAAAAAAATGAATATGTTTTTGATATAAATACAAAAATACAAAATAATGCACTGCAACATTGACCAGTTTTTGGTTTGAATTTGAATCTGAACCCCCTGCCCCATGAATGTCTTATCACCTTAATGTAAGGGTGCTGTGGACAAGTGGTGCCCCACTGTCTGGCACAGCGTTCCTCCTTGCAGTGTGGGTAGAACTCGGGGTTCCTGAGAATAGCCACACGTAAACCCTGGTACTCCAGAGCTACAGCCGCACAGCCGTCCAGCTCCTGCTTGGTCTCGGCACTAACAGGCAGGACGATGGGAACTGACATGTTGATGGCCCCACCTGAGACAGAAGAGGATGCTGTGAACTCAACCAGTGAACCAAAGCTAATATTATTTCAGAAATGTTATTTACACAATCAATACAATGCACGGCGCATTCATCACAACCAAGGGACAAACTCCGGGGCGCGATGTTACGAATCCTACTATAGTGAAAGCATGGTACAGGCACTTTACCATGTTTACATGTTGATTCTACAGTGGCAGTAAGCTTTGAGAACAGCTAAACATTATTGTAATAGTAATATAGTTTAATGAATGATGAACTGCACGCTGTACATTCACACTCTGATTGTCATTGTAGTACGCTGTTAAATTTAAAACATTGAAATACAAAGTTGAATATCTACAGAACTCAAACACACAAACTGAGAAACTGTACTTTGATTGTGAAAAACAAAGCTATGCACGCCATCTATAATCGTTTTGAAGCCCCAGAGGACATGTTATTCATTTGCAACATTGCGACCTTTGAGCAGGTGTTGTGGTTATTGTCAGACTTATATAGTGTAGCAAAATAATAATAACAGACACAGTCGACTGCTGGAAGGCAACTATTTGCCACAGGTGCACTCAATCAGCGGATTGTTTCTTTTTGCCAATAATACACAAGCTTCATAATACTGCCTGCGCAATATGGACCAAAAATCCTATCTCTTTATTTTTAGGTTGAATGGCGAGACGTAATATATATGTCAGTATTTTCTATGAAGTGAGATAAATGTTACATTTGTCAAAGTCACATGTCACATTTCACAAGCACTTTTATTAAAACAGATGTCATATTCTATGACATGGTTAAGCTACGTTTGAGACAAGTTATTGAGGACTGCTTTAATTCAATAGATTGTACAATATAATCATGCAACAATTTGTTGTTCATCTAAAAAGGATATTGTGTAATTAATGTTAATTTGTTAAACAGAGCAGACGTAGGTTACATCCCATGTAAATGAAGAACATGCCCACAGCCTCAAATAATGTTCTGAGGAGCTGCAGCATTTATTAATATACAAACTGAAACCTACACTGTTTACTAACACTTGACAACTTTACTGATCATTTCTCTTCTGCTCGGATCCCCAACGCATGACTACTATGATCTTATCTGCCTTTCCAGCGTCATATAGAAATGATAGCAATCGACAGTCAGCTTTGAATGTGAAATATAACATTTTCAGTAAGAATTAAAGACAAAAGGAAATGAAATGTGGACCAGAAATGATGATAGATGAACTCTTCAATAATATTTTAAATGAAAGGACATACAACACAAAAAGGTGGACAAGATTTAAAATTTACGTAAACACAAAAAATAAAACGACAGACTGGGCCTGTACAAGTGGTAACAGCTATGCCAAGCATGCTGAAGTTGCATCGCGAGGTCTCTGCAGCTCTCTGGGCACTACGCCCGACAGTCTCAAACTGTGAATATGGGAGGAAAATAAATGAGTGTAATAAATGCTTCAGGTAATAAAAAATATAACGTTAACTTAAAAGGGTGGCTCAGTTTTCTTTAGTCTTTAAATATATTTGAGTTGTTTTCGTCCTTTGAAGACTTTGTCTAAACTCAAGTAGCTTTTACTGGTACTTGCTGTTTTTATGGTGTGTGTGTGTGTGTGTGTGTGTGTAGCAGGCGTGGTGGAGGAGTCTCGGGTGGCCATGACCTCATCAAGAACCGATTCACTGAAATAAACCTTTTTTTAATAACAAATATAAAAATGTCTTTCTTAACAGCCATATTCAAGATAATAATCTTTCGTTGTCAATAGCAGTAAACATTAGTTATAATCCCTACGGACTTCAAGGTTTTAACCATAAATATGTGCACTGACTGCAACAATGGTTTGGGGAATTATAATCTTTAATGTAAAACGTTATGCACCGATGCATTAGTACTCAAAGCATACATTTTCGAATATCTTGTTTGGTATCTAATTAAACCATTATATTTTATAACATATATATATATATATATATATATATATACACACACACACACACACACACAGTAGGCTGTATATAATTGTCTAAAAATACTGCAATGATAATTATGGCTATGCAAGCCAGAATCAATAAAACATCCATGGTAAGAACCCTAATTAGCTACCATCACATATAACTTAGCTTGTTAACGTTAATTTATTAAAAGTATAATCAAGTGACATCCAAATAAACGACTTGCAACTAAAGTCATGTGAAAATCTAATTACACTGGACCAAACGTCTGAATGTCTCGACAAAATCTGTCTGTGTTGCAAATTACACATTATTATATATATTTTTAAATGTGGAAACATTTTCAAGATTGTATAATACAATCTCAATAACATGAATCATTATTTCAAGTTTTGCTGTATAGTTTCAGGTCAACTTACTTTAAGTAACGTAAAATAGGACACCTGTGTAGCGACCGTTAGCAACAGGACAGTGGGGTTAGCTGGCTAGCAACGCAGAGCAGCCTAGCTTCCTAGCCTTAACTAGCTCAGTAGCTTCGAGCTAGGTGGGCGTGTTTCAGCAGATTCAGAATACTTTATTAATTCCGGGGAGAAATTAGATTTCGTCACAATTGCTGTGTTTAAGATTAAAATACAGTAAAATAAAAATATTTATATAAACACAGAGAAGTACAAGTAATTAAAAATACAAGCAGCAATAAACTGGTCCTCTCACATCCACGCGCGTCAGGGTTACTGGCAAGACGCCGGTTGACGCTGCAGTCCCTTACCTTGACCGTTGGTCACGAGTGAACGTGATGAAATGCATGGAGATGTGTGATGCGCTGGAAATAACAACTAATCTTGCAGCACTTCCTGTGTCCAGTATGTTGCGCTCGAGAACACACGCTTAACTAACTAACTAAAAATGCGATTCATTGTAATTTTGATAATAATATTAATTTCAATCGGGTCCTGCTCGGACCCTAAAAATGTGCACAATGTGTACAATATTTTAAAACAATACATATGTAAAAATATGTAAGTTACAATTTATACAGCAGTGTAATAATATTAATAATGATATTAAAGCTAAAAACAAGCAGATTGTGGAGAGACGAAATTAAGAAAAAAAATTAAGAAAATTAAAATGGTAGCAAAAGTAATGATTAAACACTTCAAATAATTGAAAAAAATGTATGACTAAACAGGGGAAACAGATGACAAAAAGTAATGACTAAACAGTTGAAATAGAGAACTGAAAGAAATGGATAAATGGTTTAAATGTCCTGCTTTTGCCACTCCAAGTGTTAGTTGTATTAATGCAAACTTGAGCAAACGTATCTTAACATTGACGTTTCAGTTGTATGAAAAAATCATCTATAAAGGGGCTGTACTTGTTTTATAGGCAGCTTTTGTATTGTTTGTTTCTACTCTTTTTTGTTTCTTTGGAAATAGGGTGTATCTTTTTTACTGTTGTACAATACTGCTGTTAACTTCCAAGTCATAAAAAAAGAATCATTCACACACATTTCTTAAAAGTAAATAAATGTAAAAAGAAAACAGACAGCATCCTGCCAGTGCATAAGAAGACTAAAAATGTGCGACTGTCTCTTACCATCCAGCAGGTTGCCAAAGTGTAAGACCTGGAGGAACTCTCTCTCTCTCATGAAGCCCTTCAGGGGGCTAGCCCAGCCTTCTGACAAGACCTGCACCCACTGTAGATCCAACTGTGGACAAAAGAATAATCACTCATTATAAACAGCATGAAAGACATTTAATACATGGATTTAACTGCACTGATGGTATTTGATGTACAGTATCAACACATCTGTAATTAGACTATGAATGAAAGAATCAATGAATTGTGGAAGTAAGATTGCTGGATGTCAGAAGGTTACACTTGTCTCCGTTTAAAAGCATCATTGTGCTGCGTGTAAATAAGACATTGCTGCTGATGTATTTATAATCAATATATTATCTTCCTCACTGCACCATAACAAGATGGTCTGAGATGACATGTTGCATACACAGCCTCGGATGAGTAATACACTGAGAATGTTATTATGTTTTCTTTCCTTCTTACTTCAAATACACACATAAAAAGTGAAATAACCATTTGACTCGGCCCACTAAGAAGATACAATTAGAAAAAGTACTCGCATGTAGACAAGGTTGAAGACCCTGATTCATTTATTTCTACACCGCTTTATGCCTGGTAGGCTTTTATGTTTTTATTAGTGCCCAGGGAAGTTACAGCAGACAATTAGTACTCAACGTCCTAAACAGTAATGAATGTTTATGTACTCCTCATGAGCAGCTCTCTGCCATGTCCCGTATTGACCCTCTTGTCCATTTTACTGTGTGATAAAAAGAAGCCTTTACACTGGAGCCATGCGTTACCTTGGTGATGCTGATGGTGGGAAGCGTTTTTGCATCAGCCACAGCCAGATTCACGCTGTTCTCCTTAACAAAGAGTTCATTCACCTCATCCATGATCTCACCTGGTACGATATTCTATATACAGGGAGAAAATGAGAATATTAATATCAATATTATAGTTTGATACGGTTGGTAATGTAGGGCTGCATCTAAAATGGTAAAAAAAATGGCGGTCAAAATGTCCCAGTCCAAAGTGACGTCTTCAGATTGCTTGTTTTGTCCAACCAACAGTTCAAAACCTTAAGAAAAGTAATTTCTATCATATAAGACAGATAAGAGCATAATATACTGTATTAATATTTGGGAACGTTTTGCATTTTTGCTTGAAAAATGACTAAAACGATGTGTTTGAGCTTTAATTTCATGAATGTGCCTGTCACATGTCGCCGTTGGTGTCCCAAACTAGTGGCGAATAGATTGTTGTCATTTCATGTGATACTCTTAGGAATGCAATAATATTACAAGCTGCCTGATAATACTCCGCTGAATCAGCATTCAACATTTCACTCTCACCCCTTCATCACATTTCAAAAGAATCGGCTTTGTCAAATGAATGTTCAGGTAGAGAGGCACATGACTCTATAGTATTCCACAGCACAAGCACTTTAAAATAAGCTAACATTTTAGACCTAATAACCTTATATTTTGATATCATTTGTATTATATCGTGTGCATATGCTATGAATCATGATTGTTTGCTCTGTGATTAACAGTGTCATCTGCTCTTAGCAACTAAAAACCATCTGAAGGTCACTGATGTTCTCTGCGTCTGGCGAGTTGTTACAAACCCTCCTCTTTCAATGTGAAAGTCTTCATACATGGAAAACATTTTGCCGTCTTCATGTTTACTATCTAAAGTCATTGTTTGGTTAAATGAAGCCTGTTTGAGTAGCCCATCCCTGGTAATATTGGACCTGCGTAATGACAAAAGATGCTTGTTTAAATAGGGATATATTATTCCGTGTACTGGAAGACTAATTGGAATTAACATTTGACATTTACGTCACTTTCACAGAGGCCACTTTGTCACACGACTCAGTTGAGACCTGTAGGCTTAAACATTGGCTTAAACATTTGTCTTGTACAGAAATGTAAACTGACAATGAAGATGTTACACCCACCTGCTCCCTGAGCAGCTCCAACACCTGATGGAGGCACTCAGTCACTGAGAGCTCTCCAGTTTTCAGCACAAGCTTTGGCGCCTCAGGACGCTCATAATCTGAGTCGATGCCAGTGAAACCTGACAAAAGATTTGAGATCATAAAAAGAAACGTCACTGAAACCCCATCAGCATTCGTATTCCATTTTTACTTGAATAAGGTAAGTGTGAACCTTGGCATTATCACTCATAGAGTAATAGCCTATCAAACCTCGGCCAACAGACCTTTGATCTCTCCAGCGCGAGCCTTCTTGTAAAGTCCTTTTACATCCCTGCTCTCACACACCTCGAGAGAAGCGTGGACGAACACCTCAAAAAATGGTAGACCGGCAGCTTCGTGGATCTTCCTCGCCTCATCGCGATCCTGTGGAAGAAAGTAGTACATATATTGTTTTTAGTCTTATATTAGTCAAAAAAAATCTTAACTATTTTAGTACAGTGTACGTCAATAATAACTGTTGACATTTGAGTCTCTTTTAGTCATCAGATTGTATTAAACATTGCCGCCAATCCAGTCTAGTCAAAATATGATATTCCTCCGAGTCTTCCTGACTGTGCTCATTGTGTGCTGCCGCTGTAGTCCTGATATATAATATTTTGTCTCCTCCTGTTTGTCAGTGAAAGTTAAGTTAAGAAAAAAAGTTAGCGTTATCAAAACCCACACTGCATCTGCAGCACGTGACCTTTAACTGTTAATGTTTCTTGACCTTGCCGAAAGGAGAGATGAAACTGGTGACGCACACCATCCCAGCGTCGGCAAACAGTTTGGCCACCTCGGCAACACGACGGATGTTCTCCTCGCGGTCTTCGGCAGAGAAGCCCAGATTCTTGTTCAGGCCGTGACGAATGTTGTCTCCGTCCAGTGAGTAGCAAGGAATAGCGTGGGACACGAGGAATTCTTCCAGGGCAAAACCGATAGTAGTCTTACCGGCACCTGACAAACCTAGACAGAAAATGTGATAACACGTATAAGCATGATGGTGCTGTTTTTAAAATAGTCCATATCAGATGAACCCTTATGAGCCACCTCGTGAACAATAGAGGAAGATTTACCAGTGAGCCAGATAGTACAGCCTCTGAAGCCGCCCCTGGTGCCCACGACCTGCCCTCTCTTGCTGCGGCTGACATGGTGGGCCTGGTACACCACATTGGTCGCCCTGTTGAGATTCTGAAACAGAAGAACACATGCTCAGAAAAAAGGCAAACTAATGTGGTCACTTATGACAACTTGAAGTAGAAAATAGGCAAACAGGAATGGATTGTGGTTGTATGAGCCATCTTATTTAAGTATGAACATCTGTACGGTAATCTAAAAACCTTACGACGTAGGCAGGATTCTGTTTCGTTTCATGAAAACTAACAAGACGTGGCATTTTAGTGATTAGCATAGCTGGTCCAAAGTGACTGTGTGGAGCATGTAGTGGATAAATGGGGCTGTATTGACTTCTTGAGGGGAGGGGTAGTGGAGGGAGGCATGAAGGGAGGGAGAGGACTGACTGGACAATGTGTCCAGTGTGCTGCCTGCAGCCCAGCGATGATGTGGCAGTGCTCGTGCCCACACGTTTGCCCTCTGTCCGCCCTGCTGGGTTTATGGATAACCTATATGGGCATTGCTGGTATTAAAAAAATAGAAGTAAGAATTAATACGTTAAAGAGTTTTTCAAAAATTGGTAACAAAAGTGTGGAAGGATGTAAATGTACACTAACATTTGTCATCAAGTGGCTGTACCTCGAGCAGCATTTGAAAGTAAGCCACTGCTCCTACTCACAGATATTAAGCAGTACAAAAGTACTTAAATGCTGTAATGATGGCATCATATTCCCCATAGGACACCTAGCCTACAGTTTGTGCATGCACACACCCACTGATAGACAAACAAGCACTGTTCTTCCACACAAGGGACACATCTTCTCTACCTTTCAACAGTCATGGCAACATGATGTATTTGATTCTGTGCACTTTCATTGTAAATCACGGCACTTTATAACTGCGTATCTATGTAACTTCTAGGACCCCCACTTTAGAAATGCTTTTATGCAAAACCATTATTTCACTTCACATTAATAATCGTATTTAAAAATGTTTTACATTTTTGATCTCTCACGTTTCATTTTGCTTGCTTTTACATTTAATGTACCTGTTGAAAAGCCCTTTCCACTGCATTCCAGTATATGAAACGTGCTATAAACTCATGTTACTATCAATTTGGAAGATCTTATGTAATTGGTTTCCTCTTGCTTCAGCTTACTTCTATGATACTATGATACTGAAGTGTTTGCAAAATTTCTCAACTGAAGGAATACGTACAATAATCATAAAAGGTAAGGGTGTTTGCTGATTATTTTCATCATTAATTGGTCTGGCATGTTCTCAATTCATTGTTTTGTCTAGAAAATGTTTTAAAATTATTTATTTTAAAGATACAAGTATCAAATACTCACATTTAAGAAGCTGGAAGCAGAAAATCAAAATAGTGGTTTATACCAAAAAAGAAGTCGTCTTGTCTGATATGGTGCACACTTTGAGGGTTGTAACTACAAAATACAGGATTACAGGGCATCAGGACAAAGACAGGTTTGTGTGCATGGAAATTGTCTAGCATACAGTTATTGGTATTTCCACATATTTTCCGTTATTCTCGTTATTATTTAGGATGACTCCACATATGTTCTCCAAGTTAGCAGCATTCCTGTGTGTGCAGCATCAGACTGCCTTTTCACAGTGGCCTCTTTCTCCCCCTCACTAACGTTATGAATGGATCAAATTGACATGGGTACGTTACTACAACAACCGGCCTATTCAGAGTCAAGGCAAGTCTGTAACCATCACACCTTGTAGTTAGTAAACTACAATGAAGAAGCACAAAAGTGAACAAGGCGTTGCAGAAAATGAGCATTTAAAGCAGCAATGCAGGGATACTCTGAAGGGGAAAATAATCAACTGTTAAAACTACTTTTCACTGCTTTTTCTGTGCATCAACATGTCAAAGTGTTGTTATAGTGTATTAATAAGACTTATTTGACACACAACTGATTGGGAGATGTTTTAAATCACGGGCGCCGGCGGCTCACACACACTTGCCTGAACTTTTGAGAAACATTTCTGGGCTAATCTGATGACAGCTGTGTCTCCCTCCCCGGTACATGAACATCTACTTACCGTACGAAGCTTTTTCACTCCCGACATTTCGCACGAGCGTAACACCGCCGACAGACTGCTGAACACCGGGGCTCGGACAGCTTCACACAGACACACACACGCACGGGCCTGGATGAGGGAGTTAGTAACCTCCAAAATTTGGTAATCGAAGAAGAAGAGGGGGGTTTAAAAGGGACTTGCAGCTTCCAAGACACGTAGCATTCCGCTGGCCCAGCCTCCAGCCCTCCTCCTCGGACTAGAAATATGCATATTGTGCAGTCTACCAGCCCCTGACGACACGACGGGGGCTGAGCACCAACACCAGCAGCACTGGGACAGAGGTTGGGCATGATATCACCTTACATTATTGTTAAAGTGCTATATAAAATTACACCAACGCTATATCCAAGCAAAGAGTAAATTACTTGTTGCTCATATTATTTTCGAGACTATTGTCTAATAGCACGCTCAGCTCAGGTTACATGAAACAAGTGTTAACGGGGACGAGTTGAAGAAGGACCGTTAAGAAATCCGTTACAAACTAGCAAAGTAATACTAACTTAGAAACTAATGTCAGCGGGTTTTCGCTTATTGGTTCGGAGCAAAATCGCAGAAAGTTTAGGTTACTCTCTCCGGGATATACATATTCACACTTCCGTAATGTTTTTCAGCCGAAGTTACGAAGTCTTTCACACAAAATGAAGTAACCTATGTTGTTAGATAACCGAGTTGGTGTTAATTGAGGGATCATAATTGACTTCTAAAACACCAAAACATGTAAAGAACTGGGTGTTCTGATGACATGAGTATGAGCTGTTATGACCTGTGTTTTTAAAGAGACAAGCTTTCTATGAAGACCATATCGACTGTGCATTATGAGGGCATTCATAGTGAATTGTATTGCATTTTGAATGCTTCATGCCTACACACTTAATGATTATGCTTTCTGATGCTACTATAGTAGCAGTTATACAACATTATAGAAGTGACCTCTAATTATAAGTTCAAGTGTCTTATGCATGCTCTTGACTAGTTATTGATTTATTATAATACATTCTGAATACCTTTACACACTTCAACAACCAACTGTAGTAAGGACTCATAAGTTATCATTGTAGGCCTATGTGTTAAGTAAAGTGAAATACATATTGATGCATCTATAATAATGCCAGCTTCAACGTTTCATTGTTGGTGGTAAGTAAAGTGTAATGCATTTAAAATAATATATGCTGCATCATAAGTGATTATTATGACTACAGTTGTATAGGTAGTCGAAATGTATTTTAAACGATAAGCGATTAAATTATTGATTAATTGTTAACATTTTCAAAAAAATGCATTTCAAGCAAAAATACCAAAATAAATTTCGAGCTTCAGTGTCTCAAATGTGATGATTTGCATTATTTTATCATTGTTTGCTAAACATGTTTTGAGTTTTGGACTATTAGTTGATCAAAACAAGACATTTCAAGACATCACATTTTGCTCTTTTAAAAAACAAAATACTAATTTCTGACCAGACTAAACAAGACAGTAAGCGAAAGAATAATTGATGGATTAATTGATAATTAAAATAATTATTGCAGCTTTTGTTGATATCACATGACATATGTCTATTTTTGTCAGAAGTTTATGGAAGAAAATTGATTGCAAAAGTGTTTCCATGCATTTTTCCATGCTTACAAAGTGGTGTATTTGTGCGGGAAAATTGGCAATGGGTAAATCGGGGCCGGGCAGAGGGTCGGCAAACAGTCAAGGCAGGTTGAAGGAATCCGGTCCGGGTCGGGAAACAGGCGAGGCAGACAGGTCCTAAACAGTACTCATCCGAGACCATCCTGTCAGCCTCCCCCTCCTCTCCTCTCTGAGAACTTTCGCCCTCGTCCGAGGGTGGCTCCTCACTGTCTTCATCGGATGGGTCAGTAGGAAGGGAAGGAAAAGTCCCAATAGTATCCCTGCTTACAGTTGTGGTGGGTCTAGCCGGCTGATCAGGGTGACGTTGGTGGAACTCCCTGATGAGCCGGGAATCCAGAATGTGTCGAACCAGAACCCACGACCTCTCTTCAGGACCGTACCCCTCCCAGTCCACCAAATACTGGAGGCCTCTCCCACGACGACGGGAACGGAGCAGGCGGCGGAAGTATAGGTGAGACCGCCATCGATGAACCGAAGGAGGTGGTGGAGGTGGAGCAGCTGGAACCAACGGACTCTCCCGGCTTGATCTTAGAGACGTGGAAAGTCGGGTGGATCCGCATGGCACGAGGGTAGCCTGAGTTTTACTGCCACAGGGTTGATGATCTTCAGAATTTCAAAGGGCCCGATAAACCTTGGCGCCAACTTCTTAGATTTCACCTGTAATGGAATATCTTGAGTGGACAGCCAAATCTTCTGACCCACCTGATAGGAGGGCGCCATAGTGCGGCGGCGGTTAGCCGAAGTGGGGTAACGGTTGGCAGAGCTGAGGAGGGTACTCCTGGCCTGGTCCCAGGTCTGACGACATCGGTGAATGAAAGCCTGGACGAATGGGCAGGAAACCTCTCTCTCCAGGGCCGTAAATAATGGAGGTTGGAAACTGTAAGCGCACTGGAAAGGTGAAAACCCTGTGGACGAGCTGACCAGGGTGTTGTGAGCATATTTCACCCATAGAAGTTGCTTTGACCAGGACAGCGGGGTGTTTGGCTACCATGCACCGCAGAGCAGTCTCCATTTCTTGGTTCTTCCTCTCCGTCTGCCCGTTGGACTGGGGATGGAAGCCAGATGAAAGACTGACCACCAATAAGACCCAATAAGTGTGCAGAATTCAGAATAAATATGACGAAATAAAATGATACGGCTGTATATACGGTAATATAAAGTGCATAAAAAACTCACCATTACGCTGAATTAGTGGGAGCCCTGAGCTTGTGTCTCTGCAACGAGCCTGTCCAATATAGGGGTATCAATTCTTCACCAATAGTAAAAGGTTTCTTCGCTTAGCGACACGGTTAGTCACTAAGTATGACGCTCTCAGAGCACTCGCATGTGTTGATGTGGTGACCATCAGTAATTGTTTATGTTTTTTTCTTTAAAACAACTCCATGGGCTTGTTTTTTAATGCCGGGTGCCAGCACTTATGAAGGCTTCATTTGCGAGCCTGTATATCATGCAGAGCGGCGCATGTAGCGATATACACTTCAATATGTGTTTATCGCTACAGGTGGACTCCTGATGTTGTCTTTTAAATGTCTCCTCATTGGGTCTTTTCCCTTTTCCAAAAAAGCTCTTTAAAGACGTTTGTTTTCCACTCATTGTTGCATGTGGGCTTATTTTTAAAGTAAAGTATCACGTGACAGACGAGCGTCTTGACATGTGTCAAGAGACACAGATGCACAGACAGATGTATCTGGTGATTTTTCAAAATAAAACCTTTCAAAATAAAATATTTTTTTATTCAATCTTTCTGTGCGGCCCGGTACCAAATGACCTACGGACCTGGTACCGGTCCGCCTACCGGTGGTTGGGGACCACTGCTCTAGGGCATGCTTGACCCTCTCCTTTATCTCCCAGGTAAGTGTAGCGACCAATGGGGATGCCGGAAGGGTGGTCGGGTACTCTGGTGAATTCTCCTCTCTCCCGGAACTACTAGCAGTTCCCGGTTCTCTACGGCGTAGTCCCTCTCCGCCGGAGTCAAGCGTCTCGAGAAGAAGGCACAGGGGTGAAGCTTCTGATCCTTGACGGCTCGCTGGGAAAGGATGGCTCCCACTCCCACATCGGACGCATCCACCTCCACGACAAATTGTTCCTTCCGGGTCCGGTACTTGAAGGATGGGGGCGGAGGTAAACTGCGTCTTGAGTTCCTGGATGGCCTCCTTAGCTGAGGGCGACCACCGGAAAAGAATCTTAGAAGAGGTTAAGGCCGTGAGTGGGGCAGCCACTGTGCTATAGCCGTGGATGAATCTTCGGTAGAAGTTGGCGAACCTCAGGAATCGTTGCAGCTGTTTGCGAGAGTCCGGAATAGGCCACGAAGTGACAGCTTCCACCTTGGTGGGGTCCATCTGTAGTGATGGCAGTGTGATACTGAAGCTTCGATACCTGCTTCAAACTCTGGACTACAATTACATAGAACCACTGCTTCGAAGCTTGCTTCAGATCACGTGACATATGACGTCCGAAGCAATAACTGCTTAATTTCCTGAATGAATAACTGGACCAGTTCGCGGTCCAATCAGGTGATTCACTGCCACTGCCTCGTGTCGATTCTGACAGGTTTAGACGGTTTTGAATTTGAGCGCCTCAACACCGAGAATTTGTGGGTTGTTGTCGGAGTAGTATGCGTTGTTGCTGTTGAGTTGTTGGTATTGCATTTGTATTTGATCATTGAGCCAGCCAATTAGCGAAACAATTTTTATGCACACCAGCATCATCTGTTCCTTGTGTGCAAGTAAAGAAACCAGATCTAAATCTATTGAAAGAATAATGTACATCCCACATAAAAATGCGCAGCCCCAGTGGCGCAGCTCATAGAGCAGGCGTTCCCTCAATTAAAGGCTTGCCGCAGCAGCCTGGGGTTTGAATCCGACCAATGGCCATCTTTTGCGTTTAATCAAGATGAGTGGGCTGTTAGATTGGTTCCCCCTATTGACTGGAAAAGCATGGAGTGCTTATGTACTAATGGACATAAGAGATGCAGAGGATTATCACCAGGTAAAAGAGTGAGACACCCCGTGAGCTGTATGTCCGTCTGAAGGACCTGTTCAGCAAGTGGGTAAGAACGGAGATGGCTACCATCAAAGAAATCTCTGAGAAACTGATTCTAGAACAGTTCCTACAAATGGTTAATCCAGAGATGGAAGTTTGGATTAGGGAGCATGATCCAAAGACTGCTGAGGAGGCTGCTCGTCTTGCTGAGGTTTTCCAGTCAGCCAGGAAGGGCCGCAGAAGCTTTGCCACAAGCCAGAACAGCTACACAGGCAGTAAGAGTACGTCCCAAGGGGGTGAGAGGGGGTATCTTCATGCCCAGGGTAGAAACACAAGCAGCAGGCCGTACACTACTAGGACACCCACCTATGCCAAAATGCCAGATCAGTCAGGGTTGAGGTGCTATCAGTGCAATGAGTTTGGCCATACTCAGTACACCTGTCCAGGGGAAGTAGGCCATCGCTCCTGTGTACGGTTCCTAGACCCGCCAGGCTGAACCCAGTAAAACAGGGGAAAGCCTGTATAGTGCCGGTGCTCATACATGGTCAGCGTACGGAAGGACTGGTAGACACGGGCAGATGTCAGACCGTAGTGAGGTCCAGTCTAGTTCTCCGGAATCAGTGGGCCAAAGGCAGGGCTAGAATCAGCTGTGTCCACAGAGATGACCCCACTGCCAAGGTCTATTTGACTGTAGGTGGGCAGACTTTTCTTCTGCCAGTGGCACTAGTCCCGAGCTACTATACCCTGTCATTTTAGGACTTGATATCCCCACCTTATTGGATTTTGTGCAAGACCCACAGCCACATAGTTCCATGTCCTGTCTCCCAACAGTGATGCCCCCTAAAC
This sequence comes from Cottoperca gobio, assembly GCF_900634415.1. Classification (NCBI taxonomy): domain Eukaryota; kingdom Metazoa; phylum Chordata; class Actinopteri; order Perciformes; family Bovichtidae; genus Cottoperca; species Cottoperca gobio. The sequence continues at coordinate 15,963,445 of NC_041369.1, read as the reverse complement.
CTCAATGTGTAGGTGGAACTCGCAGGGAGTTAGAATCCCTTAAAGTTGAGTTGGTGGAAGGACTCAGGGACGGAGTCAAAGCAGTGTAACGTGGTTACAAGGGCTCAGAGTGCGAAGGAGACCCTTGCTGAGTTACCATTGTCCAAGGCCCAGAAGCGAAGGGACAACTTTTTGGCTGGCCCTAGGGAAATTGTTGAGCTTCCCAAACCCAGTCACCCTCTGGACATTGACATTCCCCCGGATGTAGGGGAGATGCAGCGAAAGGATCCTATGCTTCAGCCAGTGGTTTGAGAAGGTGTCTGAGGTTGATGGGGTAAAAAAAGACTAATACAGGGTTTTTAGAAGATGCTACTTTCCTCCTAAAAAGTATCGACGTCAGGGTGAGATTGAGGCCTTAGTGTTACCACAGACACTCAGAATGCAGTTATGGAACTAGGCCATTCAGTTCTGTGGGCAGGACACATGGCATTTCTTAAAACATTGCAAAGAGTTGGTAACCGTTTTGCTTGGCCAGGCATGTACACATAGCTTTCCTGAGTTTTGCAACACTTGTGAAATCTGTCAGGTAACTTCAAGGAAGAGAGTAGCCAAAGCCCCATTACAGCCCTTTCCAACAAAGAGCATGCTGCGCAAGTTCGTGTCTCAGTCAGGCTCAGACTGCAACCAGTGGTTGCCGTACCTTCTCTTTGCCTATCGGGAGGTGCCACAAGCTTCAACTGGGTTCTCACCTTTTGAACTGCTTTATGGATGGCAGGTGAGGGGGCCCCTGGATCTTCTGAGAGACTACTGGGAGGATCCAAAGCCATTAGGTGAAAACATTGTGGCATATGTGGTGAAGATGAGAGAGCGTTTGGAGAAGATGGCTGCCCTTGCAAAAGAGAACATGGCCACCGCTCAAAAGACACAGAAAACATGGTACGACCAGAAGGCGAGAGAAAGAGTGTTCCAACCCGGGCAGAAGGTGCTGTTGCTTCTTCCTTCCAGTGAAAGCAAGCTGCTGGCAAAATGGCAGGGCCCTTATGAAATCACAAAACGGATCGGAGCGGTCACGTATGAGATCCATATGCCAGATCGGGGTAAGAAACATCAGACATTCCACCTTAACCTGCTGAAGGAGTTCCAGGTTCCTCCAGAACCCGTTTCCCATCACCTTTTCGTCCAACCAGTGGAAGTGGAGGAGGTGGAGGAGCAGTTTTTCCCGACCAGCATAGGAGGGTCATGTCCAGTGGATGTAACGCACATCCCATCTGTACAGCAGAAGGAGATGAAAGCTCTCATGGACCCAGAGCTGTTTCAAGAGAGGCCAGGCTTCACCAATCTTGTCCAGCATCAAATATACCTCAAAGAGGCAGTGCCCAGCCAGAAGAGGAGCTACCGTATTCCTGAGCGGTTAGTGCTGGCCTTGAAGAAAGAGATTGACTTGATGCTGGATATGGGAATCATTGAGGTGTCCAAAAGTGAATGGTGCAGTCCAGTTGTGTTGGTGCCAAAGAAAGACGGCTCCTTAAGATTAAGAATGCATTTCGTCGGCTCTTTGGTGGAGGACTCTGTATCGGCGGACCTGTTTGAGTCGGCGTGGTGGCTTGTGCTGGCTGGGGTCTCGGCAGTATTGTAAGCACAGCATCTGCGTTCAGTTTACTAAATTCTTTTTGAATCTCATTTCCTTGGCGAGCATAATTTGTTCGAAACACGATCTCTCAAAGTGCTGCCGACAAATCGTCGGTTTCATCGACGCACTTGTCTTGTCCATAAACGCAACATTTTATCATCTTTTGGCCACAGAAAGCTAGATTTGGAGACGGCCCACATCTCCGTACAACACATCGCTTGCCAATTATCCTTGGCGATCGATTGTTGCCCATTCTTTCTCATAATAATTGACATCAGTCTTTGCTGGACGCTTCAATGCAGACAAACACTGGCGGCGGCTGTGTTCTACTTGTGATGTCATCGCCCGAACATTGCCGAAGTGGATGCTCCCGGCGCAGCAACCAATTGTTGTCAGCGGAAGGTCATTGTTATGCTGTTACGATCATGATTTATTAAGAATACATCAATAATAAAAAAATATATATGGCACATTCCACAATAGAAATGCAACCTCTATCATATACCAAGGCCAATAACACTGACGAAATATCATTTCATAGGCTCTTTAAAGGCCCTGTCACACATATCCGTATGACGGAAACGTATGCCGGCGAATACGAAATATCAGCAATAGGTTGATGTAAATTAAGGGTAAATTGTGATCGTTTGAAGGACACAGACGACACGCCGAACATGCCAGACATACGGCCCTGTCACACAGTTCCGTATGGCAGAAACATATGCCGACGTATATGAAAATTTGCTCAAAATTTGTCAGAGTCCAAATACGTCCAACTTTTCCACAGCGGTGTTGTAGCTGACGTATACATAACAAATTATTATACGTATGTCAAACATTGATAGCGTATCACTTACTTATTTAAAATGTATCAGCGGAGCTGGAAAAGTGCCATTTGGTTCACGTCATGCTGATGCTGGAGAACGGCTAAAATGCTGAACGCTAGCTGTACTGTAGAAACACGTTTAATAAATTACTCTGTCATCAGACATAATCTTAACATAGGGTAGGAATAGGTTTGTCATAGTTTCCGTTCCTTTTAAGAGCCTACGAAATTATATTTCGTCAGTGTTATTGGCCATGGTATATGATAGAGGTTGCATTTCTATTGTGAAATGTGCCATATATATTTTTTTATTATTGATGTATTCTTAATAAATCACGATCGTAACAGCATAACAATGACTTCCGCTAACAACAATCGGTCGCTATATATATTATATATAATTCTTGATTATAAAACTTATTTTTTGCAGAGTATGTTACTGATCTCTTGACCAAAACTCTACGCTTTGTGCCAACACAATATTGATGAGGAACCTTTCGAAGTCCCAGATCCACTCAGCAGTCGGTGGGAAGAACCAAACAAGAGGGATGCTGCTGTGCTGTATAGAAGCATATTCAATCACTGAACTGATATTGTGTTTTGTTATTGACTCTAATAAAGTGCTAGATACTTGAACAACGTTTAGTTGTCAGATGGAAACGTAGCACAGATCTTTTAAATGGCACATGATGGCATTCTGTGGTTTTTACCAAGTATTCCCCAACAAAATCTCACCAGCTGGCGGTATGTCACATCACGATACATTCTGTAAAATACAAGATAATACATGTCAATGGTAATTGCTTCAACCTTATTTATCTATTTATTCTGTGACTGTGCCAGAGTGACCATTCGACTCCCCATAAATACATCAAAGTTTCTGAGCTCTACACATTTGTGCACACAAGTAACTTCCTCATTACGTGGCTGATGACCTGCTTGTTGTCTGTCCCTCTTCAAATACCTGTGGTAGCAAAACAAATCTCAAGGACTGCCTTCTTTCATCTACGCAAAAATAAGACACATCCTGTCTCAAAATGATGCAGAAAAACTAGTCCATGCATTTGATACTTGAAGGCTGGATTACTGCAACTCATTGTTATCAGGTTGTCCCAAAAAGTCACTTAAGACTGTTCAGTTGATCCAAAATGCAGCGGCACGTGTATTGACAAGAACTAGGAAACGGGATCATATTACTCCTGTATTAGCTGCTCTGCACTGGCTCCCGGTAAAATACAGAATAGAATTCAAAATCCTTCTCCTGACTTACAAAGCAATTAATGGTCAGGCTCCAGCATATCTTAAAGATCTCATAGTACCTTATAAACCATCTAGAGCATTGCGCTCCCAGACTGCAGGGTTACTTGTAGTTCCTAGAGTCTCTGAGAGTACAATGGGAGCCAGAGCCTTCAGCTATCAAGCTCCTCTCCAGTGGAACCAGCTTCCAGTTTGTGTTCGGGAGGCAGACACACTCTCCACATTTAAGAGTAGGCTAAAGACTTTCCTTTTTGATAAAGCTTATAGTTAGGGCTGGCTCAGGGTTGCCCTGGATCAGCCCCTAGTTATGCTGCTATAGGCTTAGACTGCCAGGGGACACCTCCCTGCTCTCTTCTTCTCTTCCTCTCTCCTCCCCTCCCTCTCTTCTTCTCCCTCTCTATCTGTATGCATTTATGTAAATGTATGTTACTAACTCATCATCCGGGGTATCAACCCCGGAGTTTCTGTGTCTCATGTGGCAGGTTGCCACTGATAAAGTTTACGTCAGGATCAGGAATCGTGGCTGCGCCTGCTGCCCTGGTCCTGCTGGACACCGGGAAGCCTTTTTGACATTTTCCTGGATTCATCCATACTTTCTCATTTTTCATCATTTTCTGTCAAATGTTGTATTTGTACTATGTTGTTTATCCTGTACATACGACATCTATTGCACGTCTGTCCGTCCTGGGAGAGGGATCCCTCCTCAGTTGTTGTCCCTGAGGTTTCTTCCATTTTTCCCCCTTTAATTATGGGGTTTCTTTTAGGAAGTTTTTCCTTGTGCGATGCGAGGGTCTAAGGACAGAGGGTGTCGTAACCTGTACAGTCTGTAAAGCACACTGAGACAAATGTATAATTTGTGATATTGGGCTATACAAATACATTTGTTTTGATTTTGATTTGGTAGGCTGTCTGCAACACACAAACTGCCAAACAATTTGATTGGAATCCTGGGTGATCTGTTATGCAGGTTATGCATAACACCATGTCCCTCATATTCATTGAGTTCCTTCATGACATCCTTTTCTTGGCAGCGGCTCTTCAATTGCTTCCATAATTGTAGTTTTCACATGTACAAAAGAAGAGTGGTAAGGACATGTACACAATATGCAATGTCCAGAAAAAAGGCCAATATTAACGTCATCTTAATTTAATACTAATGGTATTTACTATTTACTGGGAAGTTTTATGAACTATAGTCAAATATAGTCAGGTATATACCTGTCTGTGTTCTGTTGTCGCACAGGATCTCCGACAAATCCAGGATCACCGTCACCATCATCCGCCTGTTCGCTCCCGTCTGTGTCTCCATCTTGAACAGTGTCTCGAGCTGCTCTGTTTCTACCACGTTAAACTCGCCCGCATGATCTAAATCCATGACAGCGGCATCCTCTTCAATAAACTCCTCTTCTTGAAGGTGCAACGAGTCTATTGACGACTCACTGTCACTCGATTCTGTGGAAATATCCGAGCCAGAGTCCGACATCGCCACGTCTGCCGTGCTGTTTGTATATTCAACTGGTGGACTGTGTTCTACTTGTGACGTTAGAACACGGCGTCGGCTGTTTCCGGTAGTGGCGATGTCAACATCGGTGGTCGACATACTAAATCGTGATTTATTAAATACTGCGGGCATAGTGTCATAAATAACACATAATTTTACACCACAAATAGCATTTACTATCATCGGTAGAATTTCATGTTTATCATTTCGTAGGCCCTTTAAAGAGTCACATTTTCGACCTCCATACTGGTAACTTAGAAATATCAAGTCTTTCGAGGGTCTTGAACAAGAAAGCAATACCTTTTCCCGAGAGCAACAGCAGTCATAGGAAAAGCAGATTAAACACGGAGAATTGTCTAATCCATTCCACTTAAGGTTTCAAGTTGGAGATGTAAAGCCCTGAAAATAAATTAGATCTCTGTACTTGTAAAAAGTTGAAGAGTATGCGATTACAACTTGACATGTTCGCAAAGGAGATTAATATCTTTGATAAACACTTTGTTTCTACCATCATATCGCTCCGTTGTTGGTTCTGAGAAAAGGATGCATTCACACCAAATGATAAATCTTGTTCTTGTGATAAAAGTCCTCATTTTAGGTTTTTATGCAACTAAAGTTAACCTCCCAAGATTTAAAGCTTCAAAACTAAAATCCCAATTCACATTGACACTAAGACTAAAAACCTGTAACTCAAAGGCAAATAATGAACAATTTGTTAATAATTTTTTGGAGCTACGACAACGTGTTCATCAGTGTTTGTGTCTAGTTACTGTAGTGCTCAGATTAAAGCGCTACATTTAGCCTCCATGACCATCAGAACTATTTTTTTCAAATTATTCTGATACCACATGAATGCAGCACAAATGCCTTGTCTCGCAATGTTAACGAAAGTGGAACATAATGTGTATTAACATGGGGGTCTATGGAGCCTTGAGTGGCCATTCGATGTCATAAAACATATCATTTCCCAAATAAAAGCAGGATAAGGGAAATAAGGACTAGAGTGGATATGTGATGTTGATGACATAGACCAGAAGTCGTGTGAAGTTGAATAAAGTTTATTCAAACCAAAACATGATTACTTTCAGAGTAGCCAGAGGGGACCAAAATGTCCAGAAACTGCCAAATATATTTGAATAGAAAGTTAAGAAGGGTAACTGATTTTGGTTGAAGCGATATAAAAAGTGTACACTGCAAAAAGTAATTATTTAATTCCTGACAAGATACTTTGCAAAAGCAATAAAGTAATACTGTAATGGTACAGGTGAACTTAAATTAAATTGTTCGGCCGTATCCGTTTCAGAGACTGAATCTGTCTTTTCTCAGCCTTAAGATGAAGGGAGTGAAAAAAGCTTCCTTGTTGCTTCATTCAGATAAAAAGCCAGGCCAAACAGTGATTTGTTCATGGTTTAGGCATTCAGACTAAAATGCACATATAAGGACCACAATTTTCAAAATGTTTCAATGTACGCTTCTCCAGAATCTTCCCTGTCTGCCTAAGCAGGACTCTTGAACAGCTGACACTCGGTCTCAAAGTCACAGCCTTGGAGCAGCTCCTTGTAGCGCTCTTTGACGTCTTGATAGAGCGGCATGGAGGCCTGCTGCTCAGTCAAACCGGGGAAAGTCACAGGCTTCTCGTTGAGCAGCGCCTGCAGCCTCAGGTCGTCTCCCCCACAGTCGTATAGCACCAGGAGTAAGTTAGCTGCATAGGGTAACATGTGGCTGGTGCGGAAGGAGCGTTGGGCCTGTGTGGCGTAGTTGGTGGAAGTCAGGGTATCGCTGTCCTTGAAGAAGCCCAGGAGGGTGAGCAGTGGAAGGAGGGTCTCTGCATGGCCGACCTGGATTGTCACAGCTTCAGTCACCTGCTGGCCCGACCTGACACACACGACATGCAACATCAGTTTTAGGTCTTTAACACACAATGAGCTGGGTTAATTATTAACAGGTTTTCACTACGAGATACAAGTCTAGAAAAACCTCCACACATAAAACAATTCAGCTTGATGCTGAACCATCAGCATATTTCCCCCTAATCTTGTGGACGCCTAAAACTAGACGTTGTAGATATTAGTGCTGAAACGATTAGTTGAGTCATCCATTAGTTGAGTCAGAATCTTTAATAATCGTTTAATCGTCGAAGACATTTTATAAAGCAAGAATACCAAAAGAAATCTCTAGCTTCAGCACCACCTACCATTGTTAACTAAACATACTTCAGGGTTTTGGGCCATTTTTCACATTTTGCTTTTTTACTATTTTCTAACCTGAAATTTGTAGACTACACAATAGAGTAAGCAACAGAATCATTGATAATCGATAATTAGAACAATTGTTGCAATTGACAAAGTGATGTATTTGTGCAGGAACATTTAGGAAAAGTTCATAATCATGTCTGAGTCAAGGATACATCACTCTCAAGTCGTTTCTTTTTTTTTTACAACATACATAAATAGACACCCTTATTTCTAAGTATAAACTTAGACTAGATGACGAGTCTAAAAGTAAGAAAACACTCAGAAAACAGTCAGAATTGAGCACAATTAAATCTATAAGGTTGTCTGAAAAAGTCTTGCATATATTATGAGAATCGATTACAACCATGATCATGAACTCACTTGTTCTCGTCGACTGCTTTGTTCAGCCGACTAAACACGTCATGGAAGAGAATACAGCTCGACTTGCTGTTAATATCATAACCGTATGCTCTTTTCCAGAACTGCTTCATATCATTTGCGTACTCCATAACCTGTTGAACCAGACAGTACAAATCATTGCTAGTCTGAACATGGGTGAGCTTGATGAGAACGCCAAAAAAGATAGCGATCCGTCAGTCTTTTGTTATGTGAGGTAACATTTCAGACTTTGTTACACTGTGACAAAGTCTGTAAAAACACTCTTTGTGACATGAATAATGCTAAAAAGTTTCCCAATGAATGAAGCAGAAGAAAGCATGACCTACTGCTTTTTTTGACAAACTTATTTTTTGGAGTATTTATTAGTTTATTCAACAGAGACCATACAGATGAACCAATGTAATAAAGAGTGTCTATCAGAAGTTAATTAGCAGCAAACAGTAGGTTCAAACAAAGAGATGAAACATATTCCAGATCTTTGAGGACATCGTTCTCTGTAGTATTTAAGGGTCTAACACTGATGGTGCTAGGTACTTTCAACACGATTACATAGGTCAGATTGTTTGCTTTATCCTGGGTTATTTTCCCTTTGTGTTCCTATCTAGATTTTCAGTTTCTTGCTGACTTGCTAGTCATGAATTTAAGCACATGTTCAGCATTTAAGACAAACTGCATGTACACATTGTGCTAAAAAAAACCCTGTAAATAAATGAACTTCACACAGTAATCCATTGTTATAAATGAATAAGAGTAACTTAACTTAAAACAAGAATATTAAGTTACTGACCCATAAACATCTCCTCCAACCTCTAGTGCTTAAACAGCTTAAATGGAAGAGCTTGCAAGCCTTACCTGTGCATCGACCTCATCAAAAAGCTGGCACCAGGGGGAGTTCACAGTCTTGATGGCAAACTCATAGGCACACAAATAAAATGCAGCTTCGGCCATATCTGCAGGAGAAAGGTTGTGATAAAATGTTGATAAGAAGTCAAATCAGACAGGCCAGGCAGCTATAGGTGGGTAACATTGGAAAAGCCAGCAAGAGTAAACTAGATTTTTAAAATAATCTGACCGAAAAACCCAGTCCAGGGTTCCCAACTCTTTTCCAATGAAAGTAGCTGCCGCCACTAGCTCAATGCAACATATATAATACAACCTGTTTCTGAAATACATTACCTACCCTTTAAAACCAACTCAATTAAAAGCACGGGGACGTGACCAGATTTATCCTCAACACCACGTGGATATCGCTTAACTATCACCTTCATTTAAGGCCTGTGGCACTTTTTCAAGGCTACAATAAAGTCTATAAATATAAATATTGGCTCAGTCTAAAGTGGAGCTTCAATACTTTCAAATAAGAAAACATCTCCATCTACTGCGCAAACAGCCACTGTGAAATATGACCAATGGGATGTCCAGAACAGCCCCAATACGTGTTTGCAATGACATCAGATGCATTGGAGTAGGTTTTCCGACTGCCACAAACACGTTATTTAAGGGGCCCATAGTTTCTTACACTTTTCTGGAAAGGAACTGGTGTAACTGAATTCATTGGGAGGTTCATAGAAAGTATTGTGTAATTTGGTACTATTGGGAACATGGAGACAGCTAAAGGGAGCGAACAACAATCATGTCAGGTGTTTGGAGGTGTTTCACGCTCGCTGAGCGAACAAGCTCTACAGCTACTTGTGATTAATTCATTGTGATTTAATGTTTACGTTTCATTCTCAATTGATGCAGTTGCTCAATGGCCAAATAGTTTCTGCATGTAAAAGGTTTACACTTGAAGTTGCACGTTGATTTATTATTTTAATAATAAATTCAGTACATTTATATCTATGTATTTATTTATTTGTTACATTTTGTTTTACAAAGTTAGGAAAGCAATGTTTACGTCAACACTGATGTTGCCTTACACATAAAAGAACGATCTCAGTCAGTTCCACACACTGCGACACACAGCTTATTACCTAAACACTGGTAACGGATCAGTACTTTGTATCGGCAGATGCCCAAAACCCAGGTATCGGTATTGGGACTGGAAAAGTTGCATCGGTGCAACCCTATTTTTTGCTTGGAAATTTGTTGGGGAAATTGCACCACTAAAGTACAATATCAACTGGGTCCTGCATTATTATGTAATATTGTGACCCTGTCTTGTATAGGGGCCCCGCTGTGTCTAAATCTAGTTATTCCTCCTTTATTATTGTATTTTGTCTTGTGCTTGTTATAGCAATGTATCATATGAAGTCTCATTTAACCACACTCCTTGTAAGCTTTGAGTTTTGAGCTAGAATTCTTTTGATCCTGTAGTGAACTTTCACTACGAGGCCTAGAAGTAAATTTCCACAATAACTTTGCTTCTTTGTTAGAAAAACTTCTTTGAAAACTGTTTGTTAGTTCCTATTTTGATATTTTGAGGTGTGTAGTAGGTTTCAGTTAACCTCCCTTCCTTCTATTTCAGATAATACCAAGGAAAGAATATTCACAGAACAAAGTATGCCAAGCACCCCCTCCACATTCTCATAGAACATATTTTCTATTGTTCTTGGTCAGACTCTGCAGCACTTGTTGCTGTTGGAACCCTGTCTATCTCAGCTGAAATAGTTTGGCTCTGTTTGAAATCTCTCTTTTGAAAATTGATCAATAAACCATCACAGACGACTTTGTTGTAACTTCATTATTTACTCATCTCTCACCAGGAGATTCACGTTGATGCTTCTTACTACACAAAGTGTTTCATCAAATTTCCATAAATTTGTATTGACATACAGGAAACCTTTTACCTTTGACAACAAAAATAGATTTTTTATAATGTTGTAATAAGTTTGTTTTTACTTAAATAAAGAATCTGAATACTTCCTTCTCCACTGACCGTCTGTGATGGTATTGTAGGGGACTCTGAGGCGGTCTGCGATCTTCTCTGTGACCCTCCTCATCTCCAGTCCCGCTCTGAACTTGTCCACCTCTGACAGAGCTGAGGGGTTGTCACTGACTTCCTGCAAAAACCTGGTGCACTGGTCAAAAAACCTCATGAGGGCGTCATTCACCGCATGGTCAAACTCCTTATCTGGGTAGAAGAAAAGGGAGCATGTTATATTGAAAATGTATACAAGTGGTAAATCATCATGCATTTTATCTGCTCATGGTCATACCTGTAATAGCCCACAGCTCTGTCAGTCCTGCCTTGAAGGACAGTGTGCTGTTGACACACCTGTGCTTTGAGCTGGTTATGAATTTGATGAATCCACCTCGGAGCTTCTCCTCTGAAACCAGTGAGGGGAACAGCTTTGACAGCCTGACGGCCAGATGCCTGTGATCGTTCATACCTTTCTGGACGAGTCGGCCGTCCATGTCCTCAGTGTACCACATCGTCCACTGGCTCTGGATTTCACGCAGCCAGCTCTCTTTGCCAGAGGCGCTGCTCATGACTAGCTTGTAAAGCTGCTTCATTTTTTTTGCAGTTATTGCTGGTCGGGTACCTCGTGCCGTGTCTTATGATGGCGGTCAGATGGATTTCGCGACATTGTGCAGATGGAGGCTGCAGGATAGATCTGTTTACAGCAAGTATGTCCTCTATGAGATACGGGTTCACTTCCTCGTACCTCCCTTTCGTGCTGAAGTATTTGGCGATTGCTGGTATGTTTGGATTTCCCTCACGATTCACATCGTTACGAAAACAGCAGCAAAAGCCAGTTAGGATGGTGAAATGAACAACTATGACTTTCCAAAATACGACCGGCATGATGTAGACAAGGAGTTTGTTTGTATGGCGGTGAGCGCCACCACCCACCAGACCAAGTGACCGCATCGTCATGTGAGACTGTCCAACCAATCAGAGCCTGTCCTTAAAGTTACACTCAGTTTACATAACAGACTGTAATCACTTTTAATCACGTGACTGCTTGTACTTTACTCAGTGGTGGAAGACGTACTCAGATATTGTACTTCATTAAATAGACTACTTTTTTACAGGTTAAAGTCCTGCATATACGTATATAATTTAAAAGTATTATCATAAAAAAATATACGTAAAAATTTTAAGTTTGAATTATATATATAATAGAAATATGAATTATAATTATTGATGCATTCATATGTACGTTACTTTATGTTGCAGCTGATAAAGTTGGGGCTTATTTATTTTTTCCTTATACAGTTGCTTGTACATTTCACCAAATACTCCGTAAAGTCTTATCTTTATCCATAAAATACATCAAAATTGTAAATAAAACAAGTACTAGAGTAAATGTACTTAGTATACGTTTCACCATTATTACTATCTTCCTTTTAATCAATCACTAAAGATTACCCTGGCTGCCTACTGTACTGTATATTTCAGTCACCATCCTGCCATTTGTTATTGTCTATTAGTTGCTGTATAGTAGCTATAAATATCATTTTCACTTTTCTGGTTTAAAATGATCAACTTATAGGTTACGCGTCAACCCAATTGTAAAAGGTTATTCCATTTAAAATAAAATAAAAATCTAGATACTGTTGCATAACATAACATCTTTGACGGTTCCAGATAAGTTGTTTATTCTGTTGAGCAAATAAAAGAGAATAAAACCAGTATAATGAACTCTTTTCCCAGAATCTTCCCTGTCTGCCTAAGCAGGACTCTTGAACAGCTGACACTCGGTCTCAAAGTCACAGCCTTGGAGGAGCTCCTTGTAGCGCTCTTTGACGTCTTGATAGAGCGGCATGGAGGCCTGCTGCTCAGTTAAACCGGGGAAAGTCACAGGCTTCTCATTGAGCAGCGCCTGCAGCCTCAGGTCGCCTCCCCCACAGTCGTATAGCACCAGGAGTAAGTTAGCTGCATAGGGTAACATGTGGCTGGTGCGGAAGGAGCGTTGGGCCTGTGTGGCGTAGTTGGTGGAAGTCAGGGCATCGCTGTCCTTGAAGAAGCCCAGGAGGGTGAGCAGTGGAAGGAGGGAGTCTGCATGGCCGACCTGGACTGTCACAGCTTCAGTCACCTGCTGGCCCGACCTGACACACACGACATATTCAGAATTGAACATAGTTTCTGCTGTGACACAGAATGAGCTGCATTTCATAAGTGAAGTGTTTATTAATAACACACAAGAGAAGACAAACCCATTTACAAATAGCGTTGGGAAGATCATTTCTTATTCTCGAATATTACAGATACAAAGTCCTGTTTTAAGAATCGAGTCAGTAGGATCCATACAAAAAATGGATCCATCCTGGATTCATGAACTATCTTCTTAGTGCTGCAATATTTGCATCTCTACTGCTGTTGTGTACATGCACTCAGCAATTACCTCTTTACTTCTGAGAATTCACTTGATAAACATTTGTTATTTAAAAACTAATAGTAATTGTAGCTACCAATTAAAAATGTTGCTAAGAGGCTAAAATAGGCTCTTTGCTGTGATGCGTACAAAACAATCCATGCTGAAGTCCATATGGCGTTGATGATTTTTATTAAAGTAAAGTGTAGTAAGTATATCTGTGTATATATCCCTGTCTGTCTCAGTGTTCTTTGTTGGATTGTTATTCATGTTATGTGTTTGTTACCTGCCCGTATCTGCCCTTTTGTGTTCTGCTCAGCCTGTTCGTGTCCTGCTCGTCCCCTGATTTTTTTGTGTTTTGTTACTTTGTATTTTGTTTGCTTCGGCTTTGTTTTCAATAAAGCTTGTGTTTTTGTTAAAATCATCGTCCATTGTACTGCATTTGGGTCCTCACCTTCACCTTCACCTTCACCATGACACAAATGGAGTGTGTGCAGCCTAAACAAATATTGATAGTAATAACAATAATAATGAACCTATCTATTCACCTCATAAATCATGACATATTTCTCTCTCTTAGGATATTACATTGGCTGCATTTAACAATAAAAAACATTGATATTGATGATCCTGGCTCTGGTATTACTTGGTATCGGATCACCCAAATTCTGTGGTGTTGCCTAGCTACAAAGCAGCATATGAAATCTGTATCAAGGAATGTCTAAGTTGTCAGACAAATGTTGATACCGCACAGTTATTTTTCTGTCTGTGTGTATGGACACATTTTAAACCTCCATACTTGTAACTAAGGGATAGGACACAGACAACAGCAAAATCACCAAGATTGGGGGACAGGCAGAAATAAAACAATAACAGCAATGATTTTTTAATCTATTCCTCTGACGGTTTTTATCCAACTCTTCAGCAAGTATAACTTTTGTATGGACTGCAGGTCATTTAAAGCGACTTACTTGCTCTCGCTGGCTGCCTTGTTCAGTCGATTAAACACATCGTGGAAGAGAATGCAGCTCGATTTACTGTTGATATCATAACCATAGCCTCTTTTCCAGAACTCCTTCAGGTCACTTGCATACTCTATAACCTGTTGGTGCAGATAGTTGAAATGTAGTCTGTATGTGTGTAGCTTTTATGAAGACTTTAAAAGGAAGAATTTCTTAGGATAGCAATTTTGCGTTCTGTGAGATAACATTTCAAGCTGTGCGAGTGTAAGATCAGCTTGTAACACAAGATGCGAAACAAGCACAGTGTCAAAGGGTTTCTCAATGAATGAATGGTGTGGAATAACAGAGAAGATTGTGATCTTTTTTCTGAGTGTATACTCCTCAGAAACAAGCAATATGATATCCAAATGATTTTTATAATGTTGAAGGCTGCTGTGTACATCTGACCTAGATTAGGCTGTTTGTTTGCTTTGTCCTGTTTGTGTTGAACTCAATAGTCAGTTTTGTTTCTGTGCCCCCGCTTGACCTAAGTGCTCCTCTAGTCGGTCAAAAGCGCCCGTCTGATCCGCTGAAGTGCCTCTCCGCCACTTTGTTGTGACCCTAAACCTAAATAGTTCCAATTTGCATATGAGGATAAATAAAAAAAAACTTGTTTCAAAGATAAGGCATGCATAAACATATGAAGTGATTGAATGGATCTAATATCAACAGGTAAATTATTTCAATTAAACACAACCGTTACACTAACCCTGTGTACAATAGAGATGCTGCTACTTTCACCCCCTACCTCTGTGTTTCTTTGTCCCTCTGTGAAGTGGCAGTGTTAGTCATTTTGAAATGTTTCAGTAGAAAAAGCACAGGTAGGTTTGTGGTGTTGTGCATGCTGGCTCCCTGTCACACTGGCATGTATTATTGGGACACTTTGAATAGAACAGAGCCATCGTTAATGTTATAAGTGACTCCATGTGCTTTTCCTGCTATGACAAAGGCCTGTGAAAAAGGCCATTTCTTTGCATTTGTTCTCACAGTGATACATTACTCTACAAATAAATGAACAAGCGGTTGCCACATTAAATCTACATGCAGTTGACCTGCTTTTGCTCCTACCTTTGCATCCTCCTCGTCGAAGAGTTGACACCAAGGGGAGTTCACTGCCTTGATTGCAAATTCATAAGCACACAGGTCAAACGCAGCGTCAGTCATATCTGTAGGAGAGGGGTTGGTAAAAAAATGTTTAGGGGTAAAAGTACGCAGGAAATGGCAACCATTAAAAAAATCTGAGATGCCAGAAAAGTGACATATTATTTCAAATAAACGAACAAAACTACAAAAACACTACAGTAGTTTACCGAAATCTTAAAAGTGACGCACTTAGATAGGCACTTCATTATTACACCTTTTCAAAGTCTATGATACTCATTCATGGCCATGAATGACAAGACCTCATCACTTCCAAATTAGTAAACAGCTCCACCCAGTGTGAAACTTGATCACTGAATCAGGTTGTGACACAGATTCAATTCTGTAAATTTACTAGGCTTGGATTAAAGGCAACCTCAGTCAAGAAACAAGAATAACTCTTTTCATACACCTGTTATAGACCTGGGACACATACAGTATATACACATGGAGTCCCACATGCTGTATTTAAATGACCTTTATGCCTTTTAAATCTCACATTCAAGCATATCTCTTTTTTAATTGTTGTCTGTGGGCTTCTGTAAAGGCTTAAGAAGGTGTGGGAAGACTGATTTTTATTAGTTGATCTTTGGAATGGCTTGCTTTCTCTTTCTTTTTCTCTTTATCTTGACCTATATATTGACCTTTTTTATTTTAAGTAAGGCATGTTGAGGTGCATGTTTTGTATGAAAGATGCTACACAAATAAAGATTATTATTATTATTATTATTATTATTATTATTATTATTATTATAATACTACATATACAGTCTTGATCAGTCATTTAGGAAACCCATAGTATAGGACCACTGAGAGCATGGATCCTTTTGAGATATGATAAAGGTTAAATACTTTGAAAGAGAAACACAACACACTCAACAATGTATGAAGGTAGTGATTTCTGCAGATATGACCTTGTGTGATGAGATTGTACTGGACACTGAGGCGGTCTGCGATCTTCTCTGTGACCCTCCTCATCTCCGGACCCGCTCTGAACTTGTCCACCTCTGACAGAGCTGAGGGGTTATTACTGACTTCCTGCAAAAACCTGGTGCACTGGTCAAAAAACCTCATGAGGGCGTCATTCACCGCATGGTCAAACTCCTTATCTGGGTAGAAGAAAAGGGAGCATGTTATATTGAAAATGTATACAAGTGGTAAATCATCATGCATTTTATCTGCTCATGGTCATACCTGTAATAGCCCACAGCTCTGTCAGTCCTGCCTTGAAGGACAGTGTGCTGTTGACACACCTGTGCTTTGAGCTGGTTATGAATTTGATGAATCCACCTCGGAGCTTCTCCTCTGAAACCAGTGAGGGGAACAGCTTTGACAGCCTGACGGCCAGATGCCTGTGATCGTTCACACCTTTCTGGACGAGTCGGCCGTCCATGTCCTCAGTGTACCACATCGTCCACTGGCTCTGGATTTCACGCAGCCAGCTCTCTTCGCCTGTGGCATTGTGTAGGACGATGTTGTGCAGCTGCTGCATCTCCTTGACGTTTTTGCTGGTCGGGTACCTCGTGCCGTGTCTTATGATGGCGGTCAGATGAATTTCTTGACATTGTGCAGATGGAGGCTGCAGGATAGATCTGTTTACAGCAAGTATGTCCTCTATGAGATACGGGTTCACTTCCTCGTACCTCCCTTTCGTGTTGAAATATTTAGCAATTGTTGGTATATCCAGATTGTCCTCAGGATTTACATGATTAAGTAGACAGCAGGAGATGATGAGGACATGAAAGACATGGAATTTCGTGAGAAAAGTCAGCATGATGCAAATGAGAAAAGGCTTAAAAAGCATCTGTCCCTTAAACCTTTCCAAACCTAAAATGGGACTGAGCAGAGTCCAGTCCACTTTGTGTCCTCACAGCAGTGTAAAGTAAACACGTTCTTACACAACAGCCATTGATGGACAACTGCGAAAGAGAAATTCAAACAGTAAGAATGGAAAATAAATCAGAAGTCTTGTCAGATTATCAAGGTATCTTGTTTAACATGATGCTGCTCCTTCCTGTGTAAATGTTTCATTGTTTAAATTATAAAATTGGTTCCACTTTCACAAAAATCATGTGGTTTATGTTGCTTTATTATCTCAGTTTCAGTGTAAAGTAGGACACAGTGTTGTTGGGATGCCTTTTTGTTTGATCTACGCTCATACCATTGTATACATTGTACCACGGCCGATAGTCGAACCTCTGATTGAAGAGGAACAATGCGGATTCCGTCCTGGTCGTGGAACAACGGACCAACTCTTCACTCTCGCAAGGATCCTGGAGGGGGCCTGGGAGTACGCCCAACCGGTCTACATGTGTTTTGTGGATCTGGAGAAGGCGTATGACCGGGTCCCCCGGGTGATACTGTGGGAGGTGCTGCGGGAGTATGGGGTGAGGGGATCACTTCTGAGTGCAATCCAATCCCTGTACGCCCAAAGCGAGAGTTGTGTCCGGATACTCGGAAGTAAGTCGGACTCGTTCCCAGTGAATGTTGGCCTCCGCCAGGGCTGCGCTTTGTCACCAATCCTGTTTGTAATTTTCATGGACAGGATATCGAGGCATAGTCGTGGAGGAGAGGGGTTCCAGTTTGGTGGCCTGAGGATCTCATCGCTGCTCTTTGCAGATGATGTAGTCCTGATGGCGTCATCAGTCTGTGACCTTCAACAGTCACTGGATCGGTTCGCAGCCGAGTGTGAAGCGGTTGGGATGATGATCAGCACCTCAAAATCTGAGGCCATGGCTCTCAGCAGTAAACCAGTGGATTGCCTACTCCGGGTAGGGAATGAGCCCTTACCCCAAGTGAAGGAGTTCAAGTACCTCAGGGTCTTGTTCGCGAGTGAGGGCACGATGGAGTGAGAGATAGGAGCAGCGGGGGCGGTATTACATTCGCTTTACTGCACCGTTGTGATGAAACGAGAGCTGAGCTAGAAGGCAAAGCTCTCGATCTTCCGGCCAATCTTTGTTCCTACCCTCATCTATGGTCATGAAGGCTGGGTCATGACCGAAAGAACGAGATCACGGGTACAAGCGGCTGAAATGGGTTTTCTCAGACGGGTGGCTGGCGTCTCCCTTAGAGATAGAATGAGAAGCTCAGCCATTCGTGAGGGACTCGGAGTAGAGCCGTTGCTCCTTTGCGTTGAAAGGAGCCAGTTGAGGTGGTTCGGGCATCTAGTAAAGAAGCCACCTGGCCGCCTTCCAGGCACGTCCAGCTGGGAAGAGACCCCGGGGAAGGCCCAGCACTCGGTGGAGAGATTATATCTCCTCACTGGCCTGGGAACGCCTCGGGATCCCCCAGTTGGAGCTGGCGGATGTGGCCCTGGAGAAGGGAAGTTTGGTGTTCCTTACTGGAGCTGCTGCCCCCGCAACCCGGCCCCGGATAAGCGGTAGACGATGGATGGATGGATACTCTCATACCACAACTTTCTGGTTTAACAACCTTCTACTTGTTATCACAGTTACAGTAGTTACTTCAAGCGCTTTCAGATCAATGTGGCACAATATAACATTCACCACATAGCTTGAAGATCAAGAACTCATCAAGATGATGCATAATATGGATATTTGAGCAAAATATGTCCTTATGCACAATATTGTGCAGTGTAGTGCAGGTTCATGGACCTCTGTTTTGTCATTTATTCCCTTATCCACTCTACATGATTGATAAATGATTATAGTGCGTGGTGACTATGGTTCTTCCCCCTGGTCTGCAATTCAATCTTATAGGTGCACTTCACTTTAGTCTGCCTTTAATTGTTGCTTTTCCAGCCATTAACATCAAATGTAATTTAAATGTCTCTACCTATTGGTAAAAAAAAAATCAAATGTAGTCTATATAATTTAAATACTTAATCCCTATTATATGGCACTTGGATATCAGCATGCATTTAGTTACTTATTGTAAGTCGCTTTGAACAAAAGCGTCAGCTAAATGAAATGTAGTTGTTTCATGTCCAGATGACATTTAGAATTGTAATACAGCATGAGCTCTCCAAGTGCAAGGCCCCCATTTGACATCATGTATAATTAAATTCTTGCAGGTACTAAAGATGAACTATTATAATTTCAATTTATAACTTGCAATATGTCGTTAACTGTTAAATATGGAATATATTAACATACATAACTAATATCACAGGCATTGAGATAAATAATTTAAAAAAGAAGCTTGTATTTTCTTTCATTTCAACATTGTGTCTATACAGTATATCTCAAAAGTGAGTACACCCTTTAGATTTTTGCAAATATTCTGTTATATCCTTTCAGGGGATAACATTATCCTACTGAAACTTTGATATAACTTAAAGTAGTCAGTGTGCTGCTTGAATAACAGTATAGATTTATTGTCCTTTGAAAATTACTCAGTACACAGCTGTTAATGTCTAAACAGCTGGCAACAAAAGTGAGTACACCCCATAGTGAACATGTCCTAATTGTGCCCAATGATGTTGTTTTCCCGCCCTGGTGTCATGTGACTCGTTAGTGTTACAAGGATTCAGGTGTAAATGATAAGCAGGGCTGTTAAATTTGGTGTTTTGGGCACAATTCTCTCTGAATGCTGGACAACATGGCACCTCATGGCAAGGAACTCTCTGAGCGGCTGAAAAAAAGGATTATTGCGCTTCACAAAGATGGCCTTGGCTATAAGAAGATTGCCAACACCATGAAAATGAGTTGCAGCACAGTGGCTAAGATCATACAGCGGTTTTCCAGGACAGGTTCCACTCGGAACAGGCCTCGCCAGGGTCGACCAAAGAAGTTGAGTCCACGTGCTCAGCGTCATATCCAGAGGTTGGTTTCCAAAAATAGACGTGCGAGTGCTTCCAGCATTGCTGCAGAGGTTGCAGAAGTGGGATGTCAGCCTGTCAGTGCCCAGACCATACGCCGCACACTGCATCAAATCGGTTTGTATGGCCGTCGCCCTGAAACCGATGCATAAGAAAGCCCGCAAACAGTTTGCTGAAGACAATGAATCCAAGAACATGAGTTACTGGAACCATGTCCTGTGGTCTGATGAGACCAAAATAAACCTGTTTGGGTCAGATGGTGTCCGGCGTGTGTGGCGGCACCCTGGTGAGGAGTACCAAGACAAATGTGTTTTGCCTACAGTCAAGCATGGTGGTGGCAGCATCATGGTCTGGGGCTGCATGAGTGCTGCCGGCACTGGGGAGCTGCATTTCATTGAGGGACACATGAATTCCAATATATACTGTGACATCCTGCAGCAGAGCATGATCCCCTCTCTTCGGAAACTGGGCCGTAGGGCAGTTTTCCAACATGATAATGACCCTAAACACACCTCCAAGATGACAACGGCCTTGCTGAAGAAGCTGAAGGTTAAGGTGATGGACTGGCCAAGTATGTCTCCAGACCTAAACCCAATTGAGCACATGTGGGGCATCCTCAAGAGGAAGGTGGAGGAGTGCAAGGTGTCCAACATCCGTGCGCTCCGTGATGTCGTCGTGGAGGAGTGGAAGAAGATTCCAGAAGCAACCTGTACAGCTCTGGTGAATTCCATGCCCAGGAGGGTTAAAGCAGTGCTAGATAACAATGGTGGTCACACAAAATATTGACACTTTGGGCACAATTTAGACATGTTCACTATGGGGTGTACTCACTTTTGTTGCCAGCTGTTTAGACATTAACAGCTGTGTACTGAGTAATTTTCAAAGGACAATAAATCTATACTGTTATTCAAGCAGCACACTGACTACTTTAAGTTATATCAAAGTTTCAGTAGGATAATGTTATCCCCTGAAAGGATATAACAGAATATTTGCAAAAATCTAAAGGGTGTACTCACTATTGAGATATACTGTAATTACTGATTGTCTAACCAGTATCCCATCCAATTCTACTTGTTATTATGATTCATTAATTACTGCTCTAGAATATATAATTTGATATTCAAGTTTTCAGTTATGGTTTAGTCATAAAAAAGGCATGAAAAATCAGACTCTACATAAACTAAAAGTAAATTCTAAGGGGAAGTGGGGGCCGGTAAATGGAAGCGAGCACTGGGATCATTTGTTCAGTTTTTTTGTAGCAAATCACAAACCTTCTGTGCAAGCTGTGGGTATAAAAAGGAAGTGGCCAACAAAGTTATAAAGGTATTTTACAGAAACTAATTTAGGGCAAAATGCAGGCATGGTTTTGATTGCAAAGCTGGTTCAAAACTGGATAAAGCTCATATTCTACTGTTGAAATAATATGTTTATAAAACCTGAGAGAATCCATAGGTTTTTATATTAAAAGTCATGGCTTGGTTGTAAATGTGTTTATGACTCTTCTGCTCCTATAACAAGCATTCTAGTTGTTTTATGTTAGTAAGTGGGAGTCACATAATCATGCTTTACACAGCAAAGAGGCTATTACAAATTAATCAAATTATGTTTTATTTGTGCCATATTCTAGACTTTTTAGCATAATGGATGTCCTCCCCCACCACTGCCCCCACTCGATTCAATACATTCATTTATCAACAATGAAATTATATCATGATAATTTGATCATGTGTGCTATTTTTTTTACAAGAACCAGTTGTCCAAATAAATGTTTTGAAGCATATTGTTATTAAATACTAACAAAAATGATTCTTGAAGGTTTTGCTTTACACTTAGTAAGAGTTTAGTTTGAATGCCATGTATAACAGTGGAACACAGTTGGTTGCATTGAATATGAGTTAGATTATTATTCAATGTGATTTTGTTTTGCTGTATTGTTGGAAGAAACATTTTGGGTTAATATTGTGATATTGATTTCAACCATATCGCTGCTCGGCCCATTACATTACCTATTTCCCCGCCCTTCTCCTCCTGAACTTTGGTAATACCCTCACAATTAAAATATACAGTGCGCTTTCGTGTTAGTTTTGTAATCGAATTAGCTAAATAATCAGTACATTGAGACCATTTAGTTCAGATAAAAAATATATGCTGTATATATTTGGTGTGATCAGACCTCCACCAATAGATGGCTTCAGATGAGTGAGTGGGGTTGGCTCGAGCTCTTCCAACGCTGCATTTTTATCGTAGATGTCACTATTGCTGCATTCACATGCTCCTCCTGTGCTACAACTTCAGAACTTGCATAGTGTAAATATGTCTTGTTGTGCATTCTTTGCCTATATAAACACAAATAAATAAGAAATGAGATAGAGAGTTCATCGTGGTGTTGTTTTGTTTGTGTTGTTGCGACCTTATGCGTTTTGCGTTTTACGTTTTGTTTGTGTTGTTGCTGTACAGCTTATTCCGTTAAGTATCAAACAACATTTCCGATGGTACGTGAATGCAGCACGGGTGACGGTATGAAGGGAACTCCCAGCTTCTTCAGTCACAAAACGCCTACCCATGAAAACACCGGAGAGACCCTCATAGGGATTTGTGCCACATTGCGGTGATAGCCACTACAATTTGAAGAGAAGTCCTTCAAATTTTGGACGACAAGGTAACTACACTCATGTTTACTACTATTTTTTCGAAAGCAGACCAAGCTATCCGCTAAGATCTCTCAGCCCTGTGTGGTGTTGGTTAACACCAAGTCGTGGTAAGGTAACTGTTAGTTAATGTGTTATGCTGTAGCACTAACGGAGTTAAAAAGCACAGTTGTATTATGTGACTCATTGCTGTATGCGCTATTTGACAGACCACTTCTTGACGTTTTATTTATCACCAAACGTAACGTTAGCTAGCTCACTGGCCTTGTGTTGAAACATTTCATCAGTTGGCGACAAACCTTCTCCGGTTATCTTTAATCCCGACCCAACGTGATTAGCAGAGAAACTAACGTTAATCTTGGTTTGCGCTACATTGATTTTTTAACCCAAGCGAAATGTTGACTTGGTTGATATTAAGGTTACCACTACATATAAACATTTTTCAGCCTTGTAATCTACAAGCATTTAGCTAACCGTTACCTCAAATCGCGCTAGGAATGTAAGAGCCCAGTGTAGGCTGTGTTTTAGCTAGCGAGCTAGCTAGCTAAACACTGAAGACGCCAGCTTGCCTATCTATTTTTAGGGTGTTCAGACTCTAAGCTCTTAAACCACACTATACAATGGTTGCCGAGGCCCTAATGTGAATGAAAGCAATGATTTCAGAACATTAAACCACCTGTGTCAGCCATGGTGTTGATCAATGTAACGCTATCTCACAGGTGTGCCTACCAACGTTACAGTTGCAGTGCATCGCCGATTATAGTAAATATTAACCACGAGTTGAGTTATAAGTGGTTGTCAAACATTTGTTTTTCTTCCGTGCCTCTTGGCTGGGTTATATGAGGTGTTTTTTTGCCTCGTTCATTCGCCTTAAAACAGGGTGGAACGGGTGACCTTACTTAGCCACTATTTCCCCTCAAAGTCTTGAAACTTCCCTTGCCTTTTAACAGGAAAAGGGGGGAAAACATGATCACGGATATGTTTGAACAGTTGTGTCGTTGGAAAAAGACACCACTGCCTTGTTAGCAGGACATGCTGTGTATGACTGACAAGATGCACTAGGGCCACAGTGAAACTGCCAGGACAGACAAATGAGCCAACAGAGACATTGGTTGAAATAGACAGAGAAATGCCTGTGTAGCGGAACTGGTGCGAAAGCAACTTTTCACAGACATAAACAGTATGACTGTAGTGAGTGTCAAGGGGGCAACATGTTATAGTGAGTCAATGGGGCTTATTGTTGCCAATCCATCCACCCCGGTTGCTGTGAAAGCCTCATTGCCAAAGCAAAGCATGTCAGACTATCAACAAGTGGAAACAATGAGTTTTCTGTAGGCACAGCTATGATTCAGCCTTGGAAAACTGTCTATGCTGACAACCAAACATATTGGCCAACAGTAGCTTAGATCACCAACTTCCTCTGGAAAAAGGGATTTAATGTTACTGTTGTCTTTAGAGTTTGGGTAAACTCTATTTGTCAGGAAGTGCTTTTCATAAAGTTTTTCTGTTTTTTAATTTGGAAGAGAAAAGTGTTTTTCTAACTGGATGTAACACACACTCCTGCTTCTCTACAGAGGCTGTTCGTCATTTCCATAGGCTGCACTGAACTTAATGGCATTAGAGCCGAGTGTCATTTTTCTGAATGAAATCAGCATAGCTTTACTGGATATGACTGATGAATTAGTCAGAGTGTCAGATATAAGATTTCATAGCTAACTGGTATTAGCATCCCTCTTAGTGATGTTTGTTTTTATGTGTAACCAAGGTTAGTGTAAGCTTGTAAAAAAATCTTGATTTTGAAGGAGGGAGAGAATGAGAGGTGTATGAAACTGAGAGAGAGAGAGAGAGAGAGAGAGAGAGAGAGAGAGAGAGAGAGAGAGAGAGAGAGAGAGAGAGAGAGAGAGAGAGAGAGAGAGAGAGAAAAGTATAAGCCTATACAACACCATCAACTGACTAAATTTAAATAAATATTACGCGACAGCCAACAATGTATATCAAAATTTGATTCTCAATTCAAAACCTTACAATATAATGCAGAAGATGTTATAGGCTCAGCAGTTTAAAGCTGCATAATATATATTTGTAACACTAGAACGAGCACCCTCATTAAGATGATCTTATTAAAGCTCAATTTCTAGGTATAAAGCTATGTAAAAAAAAAAAAAAACAGTGCCAAGGCTGTATCCCTATTCATCCAGTTGACACAAATAGACTTCACTGACGATAAAGGATCTCTGTGGGTTCAAAATGTTGCCCCTGGTAAAATGACCCCAACATTTATGTTGTTGTATAACCATCAGTTAGTTTTTGAAAAGGTTACCAGACAGCTTCAGATACATGATAAGAAAACACTGTGGGGGGGTCTTCTGACATTCTAAAATGAAACATTTTAGCACTTGAAATTCATGTTGGTCTTTTTAAAAACAATTACACATTCGCAAATGTCTGTATCTTCTCTTTTGTAGCGTACTTGAGCCTGAATAATCAAATCTCATCTAAGGTATAATGCTATTACCTGACGGCCTTGACCTGTTTGTTATTGTAGTTTATGCTACTACAATCTTGGTGCCAGCCAATAGCCATTGATCATTTGATTTCCATCATAGGTTTGTCTCTAGAGAAACAATCTGTAATGGCTTTAACCTTGTTTCTGCCATAATTAGAAACATATGAAGTTTTACTGCCACTCACATGATGTCCCAGTTTCCTGTGGCCTACCACTGGCTTTTGACAATCTAGGCTAGTAGCACTTTGATGTAGCCTATTTAGTTTATTTCCACAAAAAAAATCATGAAATTTTAATATCACTTTCGGGACAGAAGAGCAATGTTTAAATAGTCTAATGTCATCTTACTTGGCTGGGCATTGTTAGAATAAATGAAGGAGCCAGACCCAGTTTAAGTAAATTTGGCATAGTTTGACAATTGTAAAGTAATGTATGTACAGTTCTATATTACACTAGATGATGCAGATAAATAACACATGTTGTGACAAATGCATGTGGGGAGTGGTAGTAATAAGGAATGTTAAGTTGTGTAAGCCGCCCCTGTGAGCCCATCTTTTTTTTTTTTTGCTATTGTCTCACCTACCTGAGCTGGGTATCCCCCTGTCCTGACTTGTTTCAAATCTCCTGCATTCCACTTATGTTAATCAAGTTTCTCAGGGTGTTTTGTGTACGTAACGGTAACTGTGACTGTATTTTATTATTAAACACCCAAGTAACCAAATTGCCCTAGACATCTCCTGCCCTAATTTGTGGACATTTTGGCCTATTTTAAAGGGAAAATGCATCATGATGCTATATTGAGGATAGCTGGTGTGACTTTGGCCAATGGCAGGCCAGTGTGTCATTTGTGCTCACAACTGTCCTTAAAGACGTACAGATTAAATTAATATATATATGTGCAACAGATGCATAATAAAGCAGGGTCAAAGAGTTCTGGTAGAGATGGTTTGTTTACTCTACTTAATGTGCTGCCTTCACAGTAACTTTAAACTCCACCTACCTCCAATATATGTTAATGATCTCATGTGTATCTTTTGCAAAGAAACACTTTCCTATGCTAATGTGCAGTAGAAGAATATTGTTTCTTTTTCCTATTGTAATGATTTGAAACAGTTGTTTTTAGGGAGGTACTTGGATTAATTTACTGTCCTGTAAATACTGTAAACATACGGAATCATTCAGCATAAAGTAAAATTATTTTTAATGGCTATCAAGGGTTGTAAAAATAAGTCAGATTGTATAGAAGTCTATGAGAAAATCACCCTACTTCTCACTTGATTCATTACCTCAGTAAATGTATTTCCTATGAGTATTACTATACTGTTAGTCTCAATCGCTAGTTTCATGTCTTCTTCATTACAGCATCATGTTCATCTAGTAAATGATGGTCCCATTTAGAATAAAATAGACGATAAAGCAGGGTAGGCTTTAGGGCGTGACTACCTTGTGATTAACAGGTTGCTACCACAGTGTTCCACAGTGTCTGTGTTTTAGATTTAGAAAGTTAGCCCTTTCACAGTGTGTTTTCACTTCATAAAAGTTCATTGTAACATTTTGGTCCCTTAGAAAATGTATTTTCAGCGTTTGGTTGTACTTAGCTCCACCCGCTGTTTCCAAAAGACTAAGATGGCGACAGCCGAAATGCCTAACTTGAAGTTTCAAAACCGTAGTCCTCAGTGATGTCACGGTAACTACATTCAGTTCTTATTTGCAGTCTATGCATGTGAATACATTTTATGACTATACTTGACTGTAAAAGTTTACAGTATTGACAAATCTCAGCTGTTGATGTTGATCTGGTTCCACTCCGCCTAATAATTTTAAAGCCTAGTTTATGCTTCAAAGTTAAAGAATGCAACATCGTTCATTATTTAAATAACATAATTAAAACAAAAAAGTGTGGGTAAACCACTGACTTGTTCATTGTGAAGTTATGTTTTTCTTTCCTTGTTAGAGAAAGTAGAGTTTCTTATAGTGCCATGGAGTTTTCATTTAACATTGTCATCAAAGGGGTTTGATGGATGGCATCTTCATGGAAGATTGTGTAGGTCAAAGAAACCCAGAATTTAAGGAACAGATGTCAGTTTGAGTTATTTATCTTAAAATACAAAAATCCCAACACACAGGCCACAGAGAGTCATCAGGGTATGTTGCGGTGTTTTCAATAGTGAGGTTCACGTTCACTTTGAGTGAAAATCCAAGAAAGACCTGCCTTTTGTGAGTTGTATTGTGTGAAAGACAGTAAACCACAATATTTATTGATGTGCTATCTCCAGTCTCTTCCCCTTAGCCCTTGTTACTTTGTTTCAAGGACAATGTACTAAGTAAGAAGCACAATTTTCAGTGTCGGTCGTACAAAAAACAATTAGGAAATTGCATATTTCTGCCCAAACGTGCAAAGTCATTACAAGTCTGTTAAGCTGTGTTGTTGACAAAGACCGCTGCAGTTCGGAAAGTTTGTATTTGAAAAGATGGGCCAAATGCTACGCTGCACACTAATTACTCCCTGTTGACAACATGTCCTTTGGGTGCTATCTTAGATACAAGTCCTGATGTGTCTGCACCACATGCAGTTGAACAAGTTATGTTTGTACTCTGGGGCTGTGAAGTCCTGACATCATAATCAGTGACTCATAAAGCTACAGGTCGTTTTCTCATTAGCAGATATCACCTTCGAGTACAGTAGTTGTCGTGCCTTTCAGCTCAGCTCCCTCGAGACTTCTGCAAGAGCCACCCATGCTCTATGGCTTGTCTCATCTTTACCCTTGGCAAAACACCTTGCTCTGTTAATTAACAGACTGATTGGACATAATATTGTTCTGTGAAAGCAGGGTTGCTAAGGGTGTACTGATGATGCACATTTCAGACTAGGTTTATTTGGCATTGCAGACTTCATAGGATTTCTTGGTTTTACTCATAATATTCTGTAATGACCAATTATTAACTTTCTAGGTATTAGGCGTTTATTTGAAATCAAAAACTGACATCGCAAAGGAATTGCAATAACTGGAATTTTGTATGTTTAGATGGTGTACTAACAACGCTGGAAATGCAAAGAAAACAAAAGGGCAATCATGGAGTAATGACCACAGTTCAGCGGCACTTTTAAGTGTCCACACTGGAAACTTTTAAATGGTAGTCATTTGTTTTACCTCCTATTTATATTTCATCCTCCCACTACAAGTTATCTGACAAAATTAGAAGTACAATATTCATGGGCAGTAGTGTGGGAGGATGTTATGTAATGCATGTTTTGGAGCGTCTGTTGTCAGCTGTTATAGCCAGCAGATTGATTATTCCCTGGTAGAAATAAATATCAGACCTTGTTGCCTGTGGTCTTACTTCACAGCAGCTGTAGTCAGTCAAGGCCATCATCAGACCTCACAGTTAAATTAACCAGTTTCATACAATTTTCTCACCCTGAATAGCTTGCGTGATGGTTTTGAAACCTCTTTTAATAGTCATTGTAAGACCTTTTATCTGACAAGACTACTCTGACATTACAATGGAATGATTGACCTAATATGGGCAGTGTTTCCCCTACCATTGTCTTGGGGGGGCACTGCATGTTTGTTTTTTTCTGGAGTTTTTAAAATTATTATTATTATTATTATTATTATTATTATTATTATTATTATTATTATTATTATTATATATATATATATATATATATATATATATATATATATATATATATATATATATATATATATATATATATATATATTCACAACTCACTTTTCACATCGAACAGGTTAACAGTTCTATTAAATAAACTAAACGCTAAACCCCCCCAAAGCAGTAAACCTAGGGGAAACTGATGGGTTTATGTACAGTGTGTTCCATCACAAGAAGCTTGGTGTATCTCCAGAATTGTATTATGCTTGTTTTATGCATGTCAACTTGCCAGATATATGGATCAATTGCTGTAGGTTTTTTTTCCCTGAGCTGGAGTAATCGGTTGCTCAACGAAGCTGTACAGTACACATGGTAATATTTCTTGAAGTGTAGCTTGCAGTATTTAAAAAAATGTTAATTGATGCCTGTGCTTATTCTAATCTACTTTTTTAAAGGCTATCTTGCACTGCAAGACTCCTTTGCATAGGTTTTAATATTGATTTTGGTCATGTTGAAGGCTCCAAGGCTATGTTGATTTCTACAGTTGAATCGACCTCGACAGCATAATCATACAGTCAATACAATCATGTGACATGATGGATTTTAATATAGTTCTTGCTTGCCATAAACTAAACATTACAACATCAGTTAGAAGCAAGCAGAGCCCACAAATAGAAATATATGATTAGTAAGTTACCATGTCAATTTATTCATAAGTGCTTGTAAATTGAAATGCATGTTTATGATCCCTTTTTTAGTACTTTATTTTTTCCTCCATTGCTAGCGCAGTGCTAATGGAAATCCAGTCAACTTTATTGTATTTGGTTGGTGGCAGAAATCTTAAAACCTTAGCATATAAAACAAACTATCTGCATGGTTAGTAAGAGGTAAAATGTTTGTTTTCTTGCGATTTTAGGTGAGTTGACACTTTAATCTTTAAAATGCTGCACATTCCAAGTGTGGTATTCAGCTCCTCTCTGTTCACTGAAGCCAAATACTTTCATTTAGTCTGTCTTTCCCAAAATAGTTTAACCAAGATATGCTGTGTATATACTGCTGGTCACTGAGCATCATATAAGTGTATAGTGGAAGTATATTAACTAATTGTATTAATTAATAGGACTGAAATATTGTGTATTCAGGAACATACAGTTAATTTTGAACTATAGTCACTTAAACCAGGCTGGCCAAGTTGTGTAAATATTAGCCTTGCATTGTCTACTTGTGGGGTGTTTGTATACTAGGTGTAATGGGATACATGTGAGAGCATTTTGTTTAACCTTTGTCAGTTTGCCTCACAATATAAAAACACCTGTAAAGAGATACTCTTTCAAAAACAGTGTACAAAGAAAAGGAAACACCCTTAGGACATAACAATGGGGCAGGGCAAACAATCTGCTTTTGTGACTTTGTTTGCTGGTTCTGCAATTGACTCTGCTCAAAGATTTTTCCCTTTTGTATAAATGTATAACACACACACACACACATCCAGGTTATATGCTTGATGAGCTGTCAAATATGAGAAGTATCAGTGAAATTATGTAAGGGACTGGTCTGTTGGGCCTTATGAATGATAGCGATTTTATTTTGGGTTTTGTTTTTAGGGTTTCTTTGCCGACACAGGAGTCAGTATGCTACTGGTGCTGTGGCACCTTTTTAAGATATACTTTGTCTCCAAGGTGAAATTTTGCTTCGGCAATATTGCTACACGGTTTCAATCTACATAAAACAATACTAAGCCTGTATACAAGGAAGTACAGTGGTACACCAAAGAAACATTGAATTCTACTGTGGTGGTCGACGGCAACTCTTATATCATGTCAAACATGTTTGCTAAAAACATAGTGAGTGACCCGGTCAGTGTATTTGACAGTTTGTATCCAGCTATACAATACATACCGT
The DNA here is from genome assembly GCF_900634415.1 of Cottoperca gobio. Lineage (NCBI taxonomy): Eukaryota > Metazoa > Chordata > Actinopteri > Perciformes > Bovichtidae > Cottoperca > Cottoperca gobio. The sequence goes on along the minus strand of NC_041369.1, from coordinate 15,932,763 downwards.
TCTTATCTTTATGCACTCTGCACCTTGTTTGTTCTGTTTTCAGTTCTTTGTTATCAGTTTCTTTTTTTCTCCATTTCATTTTGGTTTTCTGTACAATTGTGGTTTTCACGTTACCCCATTTTGATCAACCATTTGACCAGTAAGTGTGCTTAATTAAAGGGTCGCTGAATTACATTTTTCATCTAGCTCAGAGATCTCCTTGCTGCTCATTGCCTATGAATATGTTTAGTTTTATATGATGATGACATTACCCAGCACATATGATGGTTTCCTTGTTTGAAACATTGAAACGGTTTGAGATTTGGTTCACCAACCAGCTCAAGCACAGACATGCTATTGTTGTGAAAAGCCCTCATTATGACTGTAACTGTTCACAGTGTCCTGCTGTTATCTAAGAGCTATACTGTATTTTTCAGAAATAGGCTACATATTCCAGTTCATGTTGTAAGACTATAATATGCCTCAGGTTGACGTGTGTGTGCAGCTTGTGTGTACTGTATATCTGTTCTCACAGCTCTTTCGTGTTCACGCATTTACTTCTGCCAAGTTCTCGAAGGCCATTCTTTCTGATCGGAAGATTTCAATTGTCACAAGTTGTGTGAGGGCCAAAAAAAACAAAAGAAGAATGAAATGAGTGACAGGAAACAAATGTGCAGCAGAGTGGGAGCAAGTACTATCAATAAGTGCTGGCACCTGATCATGCAGGCAGGGCGGAGAATGAAGGAAGAGGTGGAAACTAAAACAGAAGGTGGCAACAGGTCAGAGAAACAATTTTCCTCCCTTCTGAGGCCAATGCTGTTGAGCATTGAGCAAGGAGAAGAGGGATTTTAGGAATACATAACATAAAGTTATGTAGCACAGGTGCCCTTTTTCCAAAGTTAAAATTCAGATCAGGCATTTTAGAAAAGTTCTAAAGTAGTAGCCTCAAGGGTTTCTTTAGATAACAAACTGTAAAGTATATCTGGGCTGCTATTGACACAATTAGTTTAGTTGCCGCATGTCTATATTAAACTTGTAGCTGAGGCAGTTTAATTTTGGCCCGTGATATCTTTGCTAGTTGTTAGACACAACCTAACTCTACTTTCCTCTTCTCTGAAAGGCAATTCAAAGCCATTGTGAATTAGTCATTTTCATACCACTCTGGGCTGCCTAAAGATGGGCTACAGATGATGTGTTTATGTTTGTGTCAGCAAGAGTGCGATGTTTTCTGGTGATGTAACATGTACTGCCTTTTGCAAAACCACCCAGATCTGCCACACCAAACTTTCTGAGGGGGAAAGACTTAACACATAAGTGAAGAGTGCAGTTGTGTTAATGTTTTATTTGAGTATGACACAGTCTTGCTTACAGTTTTAAATCCATCACTTTTTCGAGAGAGCACAGCTAATTTATCTGTCTTGCTTCTGTTATGCTCCCGTAAAATGGGGAGAAAAGAATCACGAGATTAATAGTGATTATTCCTCAGCAAGAACTTTACTCTGTACAAAGTACAACAGGAAATGCTTCTTTTTGACGAGTACATACCCTTTTTCGGTTTCAAATTATTTGCATGAGACTCTCTATATTACTGTCACCACAACATAGCGGAAACTCAGTAAGCACTCACAAAAGTTCATGAAGCATTATATTGATAACAGTACAAAATGTAGTCTACAGCAATATGTGTAGTTCTATGCCTGTGATGTTTAGATTACCAATATAAAAAACAGAGAGCTAAAGAGAGACGTTAAAACCCTGGCTCATTCTCACAACCGCAGAACCAGCCAATCGTGGCATGAAATTACAGAAATTGTTAGGACACAGCCTCTCTAATCCAACGTCGGAGAGGTGTGGGGAAGATTCGAGCCCAGCATTTTTCGCCCCACCAGTATCTCCACCACTGTAATGATACTCCACCCAAAAAACTGATGTTTCACTTCCTCCAAACAAAACAGAGAAGTGTACTTAAAGGTTTTAGTGAAGATTCACTGAAGGAAACTAATAATTGTATCACCATTATCATTTTAATATTTACATACTGCTGAGCTGACCACAGCCTGTTTTCTACAAACTTTTTGTAGTCCACCTTTCAAGATCTTGGGTGTAGTATCACTTTGAACTTTACTCAGCTGCTCACTTTCCAACAGACCAATCTCTTTGTATGGTCAGATAAAAACAAAGACTACTTCCCTGAACTCCTCAAACACCCTCAAATGAATTATGTCAGTCCTGTAAGTAGGCCTACAATAAAGTAAACATTATGACAATAGTACTCTCTCTTCTAAGTAAGCACACCTCATTGCTTTAAAGAATCATTTGTATTGTCTTTCTCTGGTGTTGTCATATTTACTAAAGTTCTGAAGGGGAAACAAGGCTTTTAAGGGGAAATGTTTAGGGGGTAGCTTCAATGTTTTTATTTTATCTTGTATCAACATTTACAACATCATAAGGCTGAAGCATTTCCAGACCTTCCTTTTGTTTCTGTAGTTCTCTGTCCTAAACAATGTAGTCCTGAAGATTCACATCTGTTATGCTTCTGGCGAAAATTCTACGTAGTCATCAGGTTTTGGTTAATGTAAATGTAAATGTAAATTGGTAAATGTACGTATTTTAGGGAACTGTGTTTCTGCAGGGTCAAGTTACAGCCAATGAAAAGTAATTCAGTGCATACATTCTTTTCTCCAGATACATTTGCATTTTCTCAGTGTCCAGGTCTTTGCCTGAAAGAGAAAACAATAGCATCCCTCCACTACAAAAATGAATATGCAAATTCTCATGCAACGTCAACATGGATAATTCAAAACATATCTTAGGTTTAACCCTCATAGACAGGACTTCTGAGAGACTACTGTATTCAGAGAACTGGGTAAATGCAGTTTAGTTAATAAGTTTCAGGATAAGTATGCTTTTCCCCTTCCCAGTTTAGTTAAGTGAGATTATTTCTTCACAAAGCATGATGTAAACTGATTTACAGACCAAAGTTTGTCCGCACACAGCTGACTCAGTGATAGCTAATCTTTGATCTGTCTCAGTCGTATACTGTTAACAGACTGGTGCGACTGCTCTTTGTATTTCTCTTTTCACTTTCACTAAATAGTGCTCTCCTTTGCACTCTTCACACTATGTTAAGGTACACAGCTGGGTTGTCACGTAGCTAAGCTGTTGCAATGATGTCGCTCCTGCTGTGCAGCTTGAATGCTATTCATATGTTTATTTTTACACTTGTTTTTTAGTGTTTTGTATGTTACGTTCGAATCATGGGGTTATTTCGCCAAATTGTTCTCCAGACCTCAGCAGGAATAAATCTGATGCCAGGGGTTGTCAGAATTGTCCAGCGTATAAGCCCCTTTATTTGGCCCTGTTTCTCTGGCCTTAATAAACGGGCCGCTGAGCTGAGGTGAGATGAGGTACAGATGTGCAGTTTGTTGTCCTGCCAACCAGCCAGCCTGCCAGTGTATTTAGCTGCCTTTGGCCTTAGCTGAGCTGGCCGTGCTGAGGCCTCACTGCTGGCTGATTGCCCTCGTCACAGGGGTGGGGCTCTCTCAGTGTTCGGCGCTGACCTTCACTCTGATTTATGAGTTCCTTCTTGCAGTCTGTTTCCCCTCCCATCCTCCCTCTTTCCTCGTATCCACGCAGTAGATCAGGACTTGCCTCCAGCTGTACCTAACACTCCCCCGAACACAAGCAGGGCCACCCTGTGTCCACCACAGACATCGTGCTCTGTAAACAAATGCATGATGTGCAACAGATGTGAGTTCATCCTCTTGTTAATGCTAAACTTTGGCTGTTGCCTGAAGCCCGGATGAGAAACGTACACAATATGGAAACAATGAATGTGTTTTACAATCTGTAAAAGAACTGGTTGTATAGTATTTTCTTCATCTTCTATAGGCTACTTGCAGTTTAGGTTAAATTGGTTAAGTAACCTGAATTACATTGTCAGTTGACCTGGCTACTCCATCAAACCTACAGAAATTCAGATTTAGCCGTTTTGCCCTGTATAAAACAGAGAGCCTAGCTTGTACGTTAGGTGGCAGAGCAGCGTAAAACACTAAAAAACCACTAAAAGAAAAGTCACCAAAACCTTCTTGCCACTGTCCCAACAATCACCAACTGTGGTTTGGTCAAAGAAACCCTTAATTCGCTGAGTTAGATGTGAAAACTACCCAAAAAACAACAATCGACGACCACAGTATACAGTTCTTGTGTATGGGTCGAACTTGATCACATTTATAAAAGCTAATCCACTCAGGATGTTGCTACAAGATTTCCCTGTAATGTGAAACAAAGACGGGAAACATGCTGATCGATTGAGTCCTCCATGTTGCTGTTATTGTTGTAAAAGCTCTAGAATGATGTGAATAATTCATTTAATGATTCTTCTGTGATTTGCAGTAGTTCAGAGTTGGCCAAACAACCTGTGTCATGCTGCTCTATTATTCAGAGTATTCACTCTAGCTTCCAGCTATGACCAGGCATCCGGTCCGTGACTACACCCAGTAGAGTTGTGTAAGCAGATATGGCATCACTGTATTCAGATTCACAGCATTTAATTGTTCTTTTTTTAACAGGGGTGCAGTGTGTGTGGGGGTAGAGCTGATGAGGTGAAGAAAGCGAAAGGAAGCATCTGTGGTTCGCCTGCTATCTACTGGCCCTAATTCTGAGAAACCCTGCTGCTTACTTTCTTCCCGTATCACTTCAAGAGGTGGCTGGGCTCCCTCTGGGTGCAAGAAACACCATGTGCCAAAACTGGAGAGGACTTACCCCTGCCCCATAGTCTGCAAAACCTCTTGTGAACCGTCCCCTCTAGTCTGAGGACCCTCCTGATCCTCCACATTGCCCACTGGCCAAGATGAAGAAGGTGGCAGCATGGTCAGCAGAGGACGTCTCTGACTGGCTGAGCAAAGAGGGGATGCCGGAGTACATCGATGCCCTCCGTCAGACGGACGGTCCTGGTCTGCTCAGGCTCAACGAGGCATATTTCCAGATGCCTCCACTCTCGCTCGTGTCGTCTGATGGCGGTCAGCAGCTGTTGGAGCGACTGGAGACGCTGCGGATAGAGACTCATATCGAGGCTCACAAAAACGGCCATGCAAACGGGCATGCTGGCGGGCTACCTAATGGAACTAGCAAGCCTCAGAGAAATGGCACATTGGGGATGAAGGACTTCAGGATGGAGATGGTCCACATCCCCATCCCTACGATAGAAACTACGCGCCCCTCGTTCCCTGTCGAGTGGGGTAAGACGGGCATAGCGTTCGCCTATGCGGTAGGTGTGCTTTGTTACCACCACTATCGTCATTTCAGTGGTCCATGAGAGAGTACCGCCAAAGGAGCACACCCCACCACTGCCTGATAAATTCTTCGACCTGTTTAACAGGGTGGAGTGGGCCTTCTCCATCTGTGAGATTAATGGCATGCTGCTAGTGGGACTCTGGCTGATACAGTGGATTTTACTCAAGCACAGGTAAGCCAAAATATATTTTTTGAGTTAGTATCTGAAATGCAACTACATGAAAATGTTACGGCTGCGTATTGACAAGAATTTCGCGATACAACATGTATCATGATACAGGGGTTACGTTTCAATATATTGCAATACTTTTTTTGAAATCAAATTTTGGTAATGCATGCATAAAATATGAGTAAATCAGAACAGTGAGATCTGCATTTGTATCGACATCCAACAAAGCACAACACAAAATAAACTGCCATAAATCTTTGCACTTAATTTTTTTATACAATATCTGTACAATGCTTTTGAGAATCAATATAGTATAACAAAACATAATATACGCAATACTCAAGTGTATGGATATGTTCTTACACCCCTAGAAAATACCATACCATTCATTTTCCTTGTCTTTTTTCCCCCAGGTCAATTGTAGGCAGGCGATTCTTTTTCATTGTTGGCACACTCTATCTGTACCGGTGTATTACAATGTACATCACCACTCTGCCTGTTCCCGGGATGCACTTCAAATGCTCTCCAAAGGTATTATACACACACACGCACTTTTATTTCTCTCGCCATTGTAGGTTTGTTGAGCATGAAAGGCTTCTTTCTCACTTAACTACTTTTGGCACAAACGTGCTGAATGGGCAAATTCAGCAATACAAGAGAGATCTCTTTTGTAAACTGAAAGCCTCTGAGTGCTCTCCACTGACCATTGATTGTAAGATATGTGCATGTCCAATTTCCAAGGAGTATAAGGATCTTTGAGTGGTTGCTTCACTTTTCTATAGTTCCTGCTATTGTAATATTGCAAATGTTCTACTAGGAAATGAGTTTCATATCCTTTTATTTAAAGCCACTGTGTGCAACCTTTCTGTTATTGCCATGTTTTGAAAAATATTACGTTTTTGTTCATAGAAACATTTGACAATCCCGGTGAGAAAGGATGATAAAAATATATTCAGTGCATCTATTGGCTTGTAAAACATTTGATTGTTTGTAGAGTTCATGAGTTGTCTTTATGCATATGCTGCTAGAACACAAAATACCAACAATATGGGTACACACTCCTCAAAAGCACCAGTGGGGAAAAATCTTCATGGAGTAAAATTGCAGAGATGGGAAATGCTGTTGTTAACTTTGAGTTTAAACAACTAAAAATGCTGTTTGAGATTAAACTGATACAATTGTCAGGGTTGGGGAAATGTGAGGGTTAAGATCATTGTCATGGTTAAAAACTTTGAGTGGAGGATACATGTAATGATCCATGGCCGCAAGTGTTTAAGTCGAACCCTTCCACCACCCTCATCCTTAAGTACTGTGTTTACTGTAAATGCATCTTGAGATATTTTTACTTTTACATGAATATTTGCACTTTCGATTTCAAAAATACTACTAGTAATGTTTTAGAGAAAATATTAGAGAGGAAACTCTTCTTTTTACTCAAAAAAAAAATATGTGATGGGTTAATAGTTATTTGACAGATTTACACCTACAGCATTACAATACTTCTTAGTGCTGAATGCTTTAGCACCCAGAAAGGGGCCCTCTATTGTGTAAATTTGTGTTTTTACTTTTGATACTTCCACTATATTTAGCTGCCAATACTATTATATTAATATATAATCGTATTATATTAATGGTATTAATGCAGGAGTTCTTCTTGCAATTAAGTATTTTTACACTTTATTACAATATTTTTGTAATTAAAGCATTTACATTTGTAGAAAAAGTGGGAGTATTTAATCTGTTGTGAGAAAAAAGGTGCAGAGAAAATTCAAAATTCAATTTAAAACGACCTCAAGCGATGGAAAAGTAATCTAGAGGTGAGACATGGCATCACAGATTAATCCAGACCTATGCCATGTAGACATGAACACCCGTGTCTGAATAAACTCATGTTGTGCTGCACTCTCTCCTCTACATCCTACGTTTACACATCATATATTTATTTAGCAGCTTCCAGGAACATTGTTATTATTCTTGTATTAATAAGATTAAGATGATAATGGCTGTCTGTGTTTCTTTCAGCTTCTCGGGAACTGGGAGGCACAGATGAGGAGAATAATGAAGATGATTGCCGGTGGGGGCCTATCCATCACAGGTTCCCACACCATGTGTGGAGATTATCTGTATAGTGGCCACACAGTCATGTTAACGCTAACGTACCTCTTCATCAAGGAGTGTAAGTTCCACTGTGTCTATACTGTAGTTTAAGTAAGAATGTACTGGAAGGTTTTTAATTTAAAGCCACATATGAAGTCTATGTTTAAATATACACTAATGTGCAGCAGATCATTGTGACAACCCCATCTGCTATAATGTAGTGCGACATCAGGGCAGAATGATTTACTATTCAAAAATGGTGTTAAACCATGTGCTTTTTTAAGGCTATTGATTCTTAAATTGTCATTAAGGCATATGTATTAGAACATATGCTCAATTTTATAACTGATGTTTTAGGTTCACACAGTTTTATGTGCCATCTGTATCTCCCTGATAAAGCCTGGCACTGCTTGGCTTTTGCAACACTTCTCCAAACTGTATAAGGAAATGTAGACTTGAAAAAGGAGGAAATGTTGCACGCTCCGCTTACACTTCTGTTAACATGTTGGTGTCAGTGTGTTAAGGCATTGCTATCTTACATAACCACATGTTCTGTTCCTCAGCAGGCATTTCCGTTGTCTATCGTGTTTACTTGTACACTTTGGTTCACCACTAAGCACGTAGATCAGAAGTATTTCAAACTGCGTGATCAAATGTAAAACGTTTATTACATTTTCCATGATTTGTGTTAACAATTCTTCCTTCTGCTACTTCACATGCTTTCCCACCACAGCAGTGACATCTAGTGGTGAAAAAGAGAACGGTTGGGTTAATATTTCTGCAAAAAGAGCCACAGTGTCCCGCCACAACAGACGCTCACCGACCCTGATGGCCCATTTAGAGTTCAGCGTCTCCTATAGAGGTCATACTGCTGGGTTTGATCTGTGTCTCTGGGGTATTAACTCTACATTTTTCCTTTTTTACATTTGATTGGCAGATTCCCCCAAGCGGTTCTGGTGGTACCACTGGTTTTGTTGGACCTTGAGCGCTGTAGGGATTTTCTGCATCCTTCTGGCCCATGACCACTACACTGTGGATGTGGTGGTTGCATACTTTATCACTACACGCCTCTTTTGGTGGTACCACACTATGGCAAACCAGCAGGTGGGTTATGTTACTCAGTTGATGTTTGAAGTAAAGTAAATGGGCACAAGGGTTTATTAGCTGGAACCTGTATTGTTAGTAACTAGACTACCTAAGCTATGTGAGAAAACACGCCATGTAAGTAAGTTAAAATCTTAAATCTAATCTTAAAATCCTGTTTTTATCATTTTGAATATACATGGCATTAAAGAACACGGTATCTTGTATGTAGGGCAGGTCAACATGACACAATACACTGATATCAACGGTCAGAGGCTTTATCGCATTGCTTATACTGAAGCAGCTATCCCTTTTTAAAGGACTCGCTCAACATTTTGGAAATCTGCTTATTCACTTTGTTGGTAGGTGGATTTTTGGACAGACCTATACTTTTTCCCCATTTCCAGTCTTTTTGCTAACATAAATAACATAACATAACATAAATGCTGGCTGTAGCTTCAGACCATAAAGACATGAGAGTGGTATCAATCTTCTCATCTAGGGAGGGAAATAAGTATTTCCGAATTTATCCAAGTATTCCTTTTTAATATCTATGACTTTACAGGATTTATGCATCAGTGTGATGAGTTTTCAGGTATTTAATTAATTGGATTGACCAAATAAACATATTTTTCTCCGGTTATTATTATTTTAGTTCTGAATAGTTTCTCAAGTACAGCATTGTAGTTGTCTGTGTATGTAAAAGAGTCCATGTTGAACAGAAAGTACAGCTGACACAATGACAGTCAAAACATCGGTACATAAATGTGCGTTCCGTATTAAATGTCCGCACTTCTACTTCATTTATATATAATTTGCTTTTGTTTTTGTTTGTTTCAGTCACTGAAGGAGACGTCACAGAGTAACCCGTTCTCGCGGGTGTGGTGGTACAGACTGTTCCAATTCTTTGAAGAGAACGTCAATGGCACGGTCCCTCGTAACTATCAGCTGCCGCTATCATGGCGATCGTTGCAGTGGAGCCGCGGCGTGAAGTACAGCAAACTGGACAACCAGTGACACTTTTCATGTCAGAGCCTTCGAGGACTATGACTTCCAAAAGTGCTGTTTCTACGCGTGGAAGATGGCACGGTTAAATGTAGCGCTGTCCTTTCACTTCTAGGAAACAGACACACCCCTGTCCAAATGGGTAGCACTGTGACCCACCTAGTATTTTCTTTTGTGTGTATATATGTATGTATGTGTGTGTATATATGCACACGCATATATACATATATACATATATATATATATTGTTTTCTCTTGTCCTCTTTCTCTTCCGGCAGTATTTGCCAACACAGAGCACTAATTTATATTTGTTTTGTGTCTATTCCTCCTCGTGGGTCACACAACAGTTTATGAAGCATTTCGACAAACTACTAAAACTCAAATATATTTTTGGCCACAAGGACTCAAACACTTTTCTTTTTCCCTCTGCACAAAACCATAGTTAATGTCTTCATGTTCTTACAAGAGTTTTAGTGCAAATGGTGTCAATCAAATGCTCATTTGATAACCAAAATGCCATAAGCATGTTTTTCTTTTATAGCAAATTACTTTTTGTAAATGGTCCTTGCTAAAATGAGTCAAAAGGTGCAAAAAATAATTTTTTTAAGTATGTCAAACTTTATTTTTCAAAAACAAATGATGTCCAAGAAAAGATTTTTAGATTTTTACCTTTTTCAAGATGGATAACTGAGAGCATAAGAATCTAATGTTATTATTATTAACATTATTCCAGTGCCTTTCTTAGCTTGATTGTAAAACAGTTCAAGTACTATGTGTCTTGTGTCTCTCTGCCGCGGTGTGACCACTCCGTGGTACAAGGAGGTACTTAGTTAACAGTCTCGTTCCCATGAATGTAAACTACGCCAGCCTTACCAGAAAATTGGTTTTCCCAAAATTAAGTGCAGTGAGTGATATGTCCCGTTTATTTATTGATGCTTTACAATGTCAGTTTGTGCTTAGTTGGTTAATGCTGTTCTAGCAGAAAATAATGACTGTTAATTGTATTTTTTATTTTTTTTTATGTCTGTAACATTTCATTTTTACCAATCAGTCTTTAACCAACCCCCGCCATGTTCAAAGTTCCATCGTTGACGCTCAGTTGTATGCTAGTTTTACTTTCCACCACTAGTTATCTGCTAAAAATCACTGCCTGATTGGAAAACGGAGAAAAGGTGTCTCTGAGATGCATTGTTAAGTTATTCTGGACGTCGACATGTCGTGTGCATCATTGCAGCGTCTCTTGCTCGGAGAACAAGCCTCTCTCTTGTTCCCCACATTGAGTCCCATTCTGAAATCAGAATGATCCTCATTACTGTCTGGTCTTTTGAACCTTTTGGTGGTGATGAGATCTAGAGGAATCGTTCAATGTGAACATGTGTGTTGAGTTTTAGGGAATGTCAAAGTTGTGAAAACGGAAGCTTCAGGTAAAGTTTCTGAGCATGTTTGTCATGAATCTCTACGTGTACTTTATGTGGTATGTCTCCCACTAAATCGAGCTGCTACCTTCCAGTTTGAAGACTGCAGTAGCAAACACTCAACATGGAACTTGTGCGTGGGCAAGAAGCTGATGCATGATGCACAGAGCTGGTGATATATTTGACCATATGTGTGCAGAATAACATTGATTTCCATGAATGTGAAAATGCGTCCTTATTGATAATCCTAATCATGTTGACTGTTTTTTTTTGTGTGTGTGTTACAATGACTGAACTGTAAAGAATAAGTATTGCACAAGTTCATGTATAGGGAAAGATTGAACTCATTTTGTAAAACTTTCATTTCAAATTATACTGACAAAACTTTGATTTAAGAGAAACTGCACTAAACTGTAGATTATACGAATCCCAAATAAATAATAATAATGTGATACTTCTTTTAAATATTGTCAAAAGGAGGAGGTGAGAAAATATTATTTCCAACTTATGAAGCTAATGCATTACAATGCCAACAAGAGTCTTAATGTTTGAGACAAATGACAGGCCTGCTCTCCTTCCTGTACAATCATTTAACTTTAACAGAGAACAGTTTCTCAGTTTTAAGAGCACAGCAGGTTCCTCACATTCGGCTATATTTTGCTTTGAGATAATGTTTGAAGTAACGGTCCAAACCAGGCTCTCTTATGTTGTCTGAGGGCTTTGATAAAGATGAGGGTTGGAGTTGTTTGTCTTCTAGTTTGCCAATCAAATTGTTTTTTTTTGTTTTTTTTAAACATTTCTTATCCTGTAAGTTCCTCTGTAAAACCTCTCACCTATGTTGTCCCTTTTTGTGCGTATACCAGATGTTTGTAAGATATGATAAAGGATTGTACTTGGGACGCTTTTGAATAAAACCTTTTACTAAAATGTATTTAATTTACTGTCGGCCTCTTTTTTTGTTTCTAAGTTTATCACAATCTGTTCTCATTATGTCAACTCATTGTGCCAAAAGATGACGTCATGGCAGACCCACTAACATCCAGCAGATGGACACATAGAGTTGCATAAATAAGGCCAGTACAGTGAGGGGTGGCCTCTGCTTCCCAAATGTGTTTGTGCTTTCTTTTTGTATTTGTGCACTCGTCCCTATCGCAGGTATGTCTGACATAGATACTTCCTCCGTTCATTTTGCACATTGTGTGCCTCTTGTTGGCCTTTCAAACATGTCTTGCTTATGTTTCAAACTTTCAACCTCTCATCCGCCCAGATGTTTTATAGTCTGCTGAACATGAGGTTTTTGAATAAACATACACCACTTACACACTGATGTTAATGCTTTCCAGTGGCAAGTAACCACTGTTACAGGCTTTACAGTAATAACTCAAAGAGGCTTAACTTAATGCTTGGAAAAAGGTATTATTTATTATTATTTAACACTTAAAACCCGTCTATTCTGATCAGATTTGATAAGCAAACAACCCCACATCACATTTTAATTTAAATGTTGCCAAATCCTTACCGGTACACAGAAATGTGTGGCAGCCGACGGATTCCCAACCAGTGAAAAGAGTACGGAAGAATCTAAAATACAGAAAAAGTCTTGTGTGACTAACCAAAAGTAGATTTTCTGGTTCTCTAAGACGAGTTAGCTACTGACTCGAGTAATGAAGTTGTGAACATACTCTTGGAAGTCTAAAGTAAACATGTCCAAAATGTTTATTAGCAATTTATTAAATAACTTGTCCGTGTTGGTTACTGAGGGATACGAGGGATCCAAACAAAAGCTCATTAAATCAGGACCTCAGATGCTGATATATTGTTGTCAGGGGGGGTTTGAGGAGTTTCCTGTAGCTGCCTGCTAAAAGAGCAACAGGTCCTCATAACTCCTTACATGAAAAAGGGGCATATATTTATGTCAGGCTGGCTCCTTGGCCCGTGGGAGAATTTGCTGGCACCCTGGAGACATTGTGCTGGCCAGTCAAGCTGAACTCCCACACATTACTACTGCACACAAATGAGGGAGCGGGGGGGGGGGGGGGGGGGAGTGAGTCTGTGCTCTAAACATCTCCTAGTTTCAGCTGACATTAAATAGGCCACAGTGATGCTCTCAAGATAGTTCCCAGCTTAATGTGGCTGAACATGTTTTAAATATGCAGGTGTGCAGTCTGTGCTGTGGACAGAAAACAGGCTGTGTTCTTAATTACAGCCACCTTGCGTGTCATTTGACAGTTTGAGATGGTAAAATCATACTCTGTAAATGATTGTACAGCATGAATAATGTGCAACCATTCTGCTCGATCGTTGTCCACACTACAGCAGCCTGTTTTCCAATCTGGCCATTTTCTATGCTCCGCTGTCCATCAATCATTTTCCTAAAGAAGAACATTTCTATTGCTTGTGGCTCACAATGTGAAAGTACAAACTTTATCTTTTATGATTACACGACCCCATCACAATACAATGTCTGCTGCTACAAAGTAACCTACACTCCCTCAAGGCCGCGAAGCCAAGAAAAACATCGGTCTGATTCATGGGTTCACAAGAAAATTCTAATCTCAGCAGTACTGCGGTCTTCCACCGTAATACCATACTTAGTCTGTGAAGATAATGTTGTTGGAGTGCAAATGGAGTTTTATCTATTAATGGATGGCTTGGAAAGTGGGTGGTATGAGAAAGAAGGTTCTACAATCACATTCCCCTCCTGCGCTTGTACTGGTGACAGATAATGGATAGAAAGATAAGCACACATTTACGTGCATGGATTGTTGGGTGTCTTGTAAAGGTTACAAAGTGATTAGCTTGAACATTCATTCCTCCACACTTCTCTCTGTGTTTTCAATCATTTCTCTAGTACTGTGGAGTGTTTTTTGTAGAGCTGCGATTGAGATCTGTAATAACCGATGTTGCATGCCCGAGTCATAATGTACTTAAAGTGACAGTACATCACAAAATCCAAAATGTTTTCCTCTTATCAGTAGGACCTATGCTATTTATAAATCTAGATATTTGTGGTGTGAGTGTTAGCGATATATGTCTGCCTTCTCTCTAAAATAATGGAACTAGATTTCCTGTGGTGCTCAAAGCGCCTATTTTCTTTCTACCGAACTACAACCGCCATCCATATCATCGCTCAGATAGAAGCCAAGACATCTACTCATGAACGAGATGCTCGTGCTCGTGACAGCGCAAGATGTAAACGCTAATGGCGTCCTCCTGTGCTGAGCTGTAACGTTAGCTAGCTCAGGTGAGCTCAGGAGAGCCTCTCGTCCATTAGTAGATGTTCACTTCCTTCTGCCCGGTGATATGATACAAAGAAAATAGTTCCCATTTGAAACTGTTCACAGGATTATCTTGAGTATAACTGGGACATGATTTCTGGAAAGAGACATTGCTGTTAAGTTTGTATGTTTTATGCTTCGAGCACCACAAACAAAGTGACATCTTGTTACATCATATTTTAGAGAATGCACGAAACGGCCGATATCTCGAGCACACGGCAACTCACACTAAAACAATCTTGATTAATAAATACATTACACGCACTACAGGTACGTGGAAAATATTTATTTTTGAGTTTTGTCAACAAAAATAAATAAATATTTAATCTCCTTTTTGCTCTGTTTTTGGTCTCTTCCAGTATGTTCACCAGCGAGTGGTTCACTGTGTCTGTCTGCCTCCAATACGACGCTATGAGAGTGAACCAAAACAGCTAAACAATGAGCTGAAACTGAAGCTGAGACGAGATCAGCACAATAAACGACCTGATGCTCGATGCATTAAATATATTATAACGGCTTTAAGTATACGACAGCTTAATATTCTCTGTGGAGTTTTGGTGGATGGATTTGAGGGACTGTAAAAAGGCTAAAAACGTTTTCACATCACTTTTATTGCCAACAAATTTTGAAATGCGACAAGGTCAGCAAAGAAATAACTCTATCCTCTAACAGCAACACACTTTCCCTCTCAAGGGACTTGATATGATCGAAGCACTCCAGACCTGGAACAAACGTGGCGGCTGCTGCTGGAGTATGTGACAGTTTTAAAGATGATAGTTATTTTCATCGCACACCACCACCACCTCTAGCGCTCCACACAACTCAAGAGGCAATAAAAAAGGCCAGATCTGGAAGAGGCGAGTGTGTCAACCCCCCCGTCCGCTAACCACTGAAGTTTATCCTCGCTTCAGAGCTTGCTCATCTTGCCACGCTCTGTAAATTGGGTCCCTCCAGCCACTGACCACTTGAAATTGCATTGCAGTTTCAGTCCATCTACCACTGGAGATGTAACTCAGTAACTGGCAGTCATACAGTAACAGCCAATAACACAAGGTGGTGATTCTCAGTGGTGGAGGTCACTCCAAGGACATAGGGATAGTCTGAAGCTGGAAGTCAAACTCGGACAATGTTGTTAACAATGGGACACGGTTTGGGATTGCTTCCTCTACCCTCTATAATCTTACGAGTGTTGGAGTGAGTCCCTGTCCGAGCTGCAATGGTCTCAGAGAGCAACATACTTTGGACTTGTTACATGTGATGTAACAAGTCAAAAGTCAACTCACCCCAACTGAGGGGACTCTCATGACTAATGGAAACTGTGTTTCTTTGCCATCTGTCCACAGTCCTCGGCACCAGTGCGGTCACAGCGGACCGAACAAATACGCTTTTCTCAACACTCTACCTTCGAGGCCTATTTTTAATGCATCATCCTTGAACAGACACTCTGATCTCTGGCTGCTGAGTAGTTTATTTTTGTTGATGGATTTTGGAAACAGGCCATGCTGCCGACACGGTCAGGGGAGCAGATGGCAGTCTGATTACTGTCCGATCCTGATTGTCCATGTGTCATTTAGATAGAGACCGCGCCGCTGCTGAACTGTGGCTCTACTGGCATCTATTGATCACAGTAATGTGGATTCAGTTTCTCCTCCTGTTGACTATATGACTATAATATGACAAATGACTACTCTGTGTGCCTTACTTTAAAGAGCAACTTAAAGGCACATTGAGCAGGATTTGTCGGTTGGTCGCTTCTGGTCACCTGGCAATTGCACTTCCAATATTCACTCTCTTTTATCTCCTTTTAGCTTTTCTTGCTAAAAACAGAAATAATAATAATAATAAACCAAAATAACAAAGTTGCAGGTTATAAAACCATAAATAACCAGCTCAAAGACGCTACATGTGACGCCTTTCACATTACAGACAAACTATTGATTAAAGCAGATTTAATGTATTGATCTTCAATACAAATGTGTGATATAATGCTGGATATTGGTAGGTAGAACATCTCTTGATATTTCAATCCTGGGCGTCCTGGGCATCAGGTTGGGACAGACAGGTAAAGGCAGCACCTATGTGCATTGTTCCCGCTGTGGGGTCACCTGAGCTCGCACAGGAAATGATCATTTTCAGCATGACCTTTATAGCACATGGCTTTCAAGGTATAATGGGAAACTAAGATCAGCCCTCCTCTTGATGGTCATTAGACACATTCATAACTTCCCCTAAAAGCCCACAATGAAAAATTAATGTGACTATAATCAGAAAATGATTCTTTTTCCATCAGAATACATCGAGTCAGAATCTAGACATGAATGAGCCCTAAAAGGTCCATCAGCAGGGAATCAATCAATAGAGAATGATTTAGAAATATGGCAGCCGACTGCAGCGTCGACTGAAAGCGAGCCTCCCTCATCCTATTTTCTCCTCTGATTATTGTCAGTGGGTTGGTGAGTAGCACTGATGAGGATTCTTGTATTCTCGTTTTGTATATAAAGCCCCGCTGTGTGACTATTACACATGGATCATTTTCAAACACTATAAGGCCTTAAAAAGCCGAGAGCCACTTGTGATCCAGAAAGTCATTGTGACTTTTTAGCTTTGTTATGGCAGATGGAAAGAAAAACAAAGCTTTGGTCCGCAGATGGGGAAACGGGGGAAATGTCAGCGATAAATTCAGACTATATAGAAGTCTTGTGTAACACTGTATGTGACTGTCAAGTTAGTTCAGTAAGTTACAACATGACAAAATAGCGGAGATGCTCTTCTGTAGTCGAGTAGAGCGCCAGAGCACATAGCTGAAGAGATCTTAAAACATCAAACAATCTTCAAGACCACTCTTATTTTGAACCTTTTACCCTGAATCTGTAACCTTTGATATTTAAAGGAGCCTCTATTCTGATATTCTGTAGCTGCTCGATTCAGTATTAAAAACTCAAAAGTAGAGCCCGTAAAAGCCAGTTTAGTCTTCGTCTCATCTTTATTGTATTTTTTTAAAAGCTGATTTATGTACCTGATCCTCTCAAGTCCACTCT
The DNA here is from genome assembly GCF_900634415.1 of Cottoperca gobio. Lineage (NCBI taxonomy): Eukaryota > Metazoa > Chordata > Actinopteri > Perciformes > Bovichtidae > Cottoperca > Cottoperca gobio. Next base: position 15,915,404 of record NC_041369.1, on the reverse strand, counting down.
CTTAAGTAATCCTGCTTCCCGCGGGAACACTACCTTCTGCTCTGCGTTAAAAATAAAAATCTTGTGACAAACGGCTCGAGATCAGATTAAGAGAAATATATAGATGCTTATCATGGACCTGAAGGTAGAAATAAGAGAAACACTGCAGCGGAAATCTAAACCTAAATGGACGATGAGCGTGTACACTGAGTGATGCTGTTAGTCTTGATGAGCATGTACGAGGTCAAAGGGTTCCCATAATGGAGACCTGCATGGCTGATTTACTGCAGCACACACAGATGAAGAGTCATCACGCCTGGAACATGAAGACTTGTTTCCTGGCAGCAATGCCTGACTTTTAACCAGATATCTCCAAGCGCTCCTTCGGGCTGAGTCATCCACTCCAGTTTTTTTTATTTTAATTCACGGCGCTCATGCGGAACACATGGTCATATTTTCTCTAGGGGTTTCTCTAATCTAAACTTCAGTATACTGTACGCTGTTATGTAACATAGATTCATAGAAGCATCGATTAAGAATGTCTCTCTGTTTCTGTTACTAATTCTCACACCAACTCTCTGCCGTGATATCCAAGAAAGAGATGGCCACTCAGCTCGTACATATTACATTAGTGAGCAGTTGCCCCTGGAGGCCCGTCCAGTTATTCTTGGTGAGCTTCTCTGGCGCCATATGATGTCGATTGGAAATGAAGAGGGCGTCGCTGGCTACTAGGCAACTGCAACGAAGCGCAAATCAGGAGGAGCCGCAGATGAGATCTCCATCTCTCCTAATACCAATCAGTCTTGTCTTTGTTATGCAAATATGGAAATTACATTCACACTGTAACACACAGTGAGCCAGCTCCGTCTTGCCGAAGGATGGTTTCTTAAAACAGACTTCAAAGCGGATCGGCGCATTCCGCTGCCTTTTTTTTTTTAACGCAGTCACTCAAATCTTTTCAACAAGTTGACTTAGGGAAACACTCAAACTCTTAACGGCCACACACTGACTCACACCAATCTGATTGATACAAAGAGATGGAGGAGGACAAAAGATGTTCCAGTGTGGTTGGTTTTATTTTGGTGGTGCAGGGGATCTCAGCTTGTGGATGTGATTGAGAGTGTGGGCATTTCTTCCCTCACGTTTTCCCACCACAGGCTCTGAAGTGACAGCTGAGACAAGACGGCCTGTCTCTTCTTCCCCCACTGTTCGCACTCCCAGCCATGGTGGGCAAATGTCAGTCAAATCCTTTTGTTTTGAGCTTCAGCTGTATCCTCAACATCTCTTTGGTAATGTCTCTTTATTGTATACGCAATATAATCTCCGTTCTTTGCTTTTAGTGTTGCTGTATATCTTAAAATGTCTTTCATTTTCAATTACTCCTCTGGTGTTTCTATCTTTTTAAATTACTGGACAGTATTCAAAAACAGGTCCTGTAAGTGCTTTCAGACACTATTTTTACAGCACTTTCCAGTGAGGGTGACGGTAAATGGTTTCACAGTGAGAGGGGGGGGGGGATTGTTAACCCCGTGCAGTTTGTCGACATGCTGCAGGTGGTGGCCTGTTGAATGTCCAGCTGAGCCAGGAATGTGGAGGCCCTTTAGGTGTGAGGATCAACCGTGCAGGCAGAAAAAGCTTCTCTTACAGAGCTAATGCTAGTACTGATAGTATATTAAAAAGGTATGACAAATGTTCAAGGTATTGTTTGTAACAAGGCACCATAATGGGCTTCAGAGCATAAGCTAGGTGTTGAAAGGGGTTTAGTTCAGTGACAGGGAGAGGATCAGCATAATGGCAGTAAGCTAAGCCTCACCATCTGAGGACCCCTTTCTCGTCGGGCCCTGGGGGTCTCCTATAGATTTATTGCCGGCCCTCTGACCGCCTGTGTCTATGTTTAGCTGCGCAGACCTTTATGAGCTTGTTGAATTGAAGGCGTGCTGTGGCACTGTTGTCAGCCCTGACCGGCCTCCGCCGTGACTTTACATCACGTCCTTCCACAGGCTGTGCAAAGCTTGCTTAGTTTGCTGGAAACCCTGCAGAGATAGGCATGTGTCGAAGAATTCAGGAGTCCAATAGCTGTGATTTTACACTTCTATAGTTCATAACTGTCTTGGAGCTACCCAGTGGTGGAATGTAACTCAGTGTTCTCAGTGCTCTTGTACTTAAATGCAAATTGTAGGTACTTTGAATTAACTTGGCTATTTCTATTTCATTGCACTTTTACTTCTACATGGGGTATTGTAATTTTGACTCCAGTGCGTAGGGGGAGCTGCTATAGTTAATGGAACTTTGCGTATTAAGATTTTACATACAAAACATGGGATGAGCTTATAACATCTGGTGCATTATTATACATTAAACTACCTCAAATTTGAGCTGAACCGATTTTGATAACTGATCCTTTAATTCATTTTTCATGCAAAATGCCAAACATGTCTCAAATGAAGGATTTGCTTCTTTTCATTGTCTTAAATGACAGTGAACTGAATAATGTTGTATTTGTACTGTGAAGGGCATTTCTCACTATTTATTGACGTTCTACACACCAAACAATTAATAGAGAATTTGTTTTTAAATATACTTTAAGGACATTATTCTAATAACACTTACTTTTACTTAAGTTACATTTGTAATGCAGGACCTTTAAGTGCTTTTACGATGTGCTATTCGCTACCTTTACTTAGGTATCTGAATCCCCCCCACCACTGTAGCTACCTATAACTTTGCCTTCTCCACATGCATATCAAACCATAATGCAGGGAGTTATTAACAGATCATGATGCAATCCTCTGGTAATAAGAGTAGGTGCCGGCTTTTAAAATCAGGTTCGTTCAGGTCTGCATTAATAAATATTCTGAGAATACACTCTGACTGCTCAGAGCTTTGAAGTGAGCACCATGGATCTATAGGAGAAGACGAAACCTTTTATCTCACTGAAGAGGTATGATGCACGCTTTCCAGTGCTGCCATTGGTCAGAATCTCAGCACACCTCCTGTTCATTCATAAAGCAGACAGCCTGATGTAGTACAGGATGTGTACTCAAGTGTGGTTGACCTTTCAGATTTAAAAGCTATTCAAATCTACATGGATTCTGCAATATTCTTATAAATCAGTGTAGACATGTTTTGAGGCATTGAGCCATTTAGTATGATTATCGACCCATTTTGGCAATCCTTTATAAATTGGGCTGTTGAACATGTCGTGATGAAGCTCTTTTGAAGTATTTAGCTTCGTTTAAACTCTGTTCAAGTTCATTAAGAAGCCTACATTTCATCAGAAGTTGCTTGTTGTTGTTTTAGGATCTGTTCTTATTTATATTGTTGAAACATTTATTATGTGTGCTCATTATTCTTCCATATTCCTGCTGTTTGTTATTTCTTTACATTTCTTTACTTCTAATTTTATGATCACTGAAACCCTCTTTTAAAGCTTCTATTTTATTTTACTATTTATTTTGTTAAATGGGAAAATGAATGAGATCAACATAGAACATTTGTTGTGTCCCCGCTTCTTTTGCTAAAGAAACCTTTGAGCTAAGCTATATAAAACATTTGTCACTTTTCATAACAGGCATTCACCTGAAGCTGAATGTTGGGCAAAGGTGACTTCACAGCTTTACAAGAATCTAATTTTTAAGAGGAACTTCTAACACGGAGAAAATGCTTTTTGCTTGGGAACCAACAACAGAAATATTTTTTTTTTACCTGACCACACGAATAAATATGAAACCATCTAGAGATGGGATCACTTCAACCACAATGGCAAATCAGCTCAGGGGTGTAAAGTGTGTGTGTGTGTGTGTGTGTGTGTGTGTGTGTGTGTGTGTGTGTGTGTGTGTATGTGTGTGTGTGTGTGTGTGGGGGGGGGGGGGGCAATTGCCCGTACTTCCTACCCCTCTACTTCCGCCGCTATTGCTCAGACCACATCCATCTTTGGACTTGGCATTAATTTTATTCTAACCACAGACAGCCCACATGCTGAGTGATTCTTCTACTGCAAACTTCCTGGAACAAAGTCTTTAAAAACTGCACTTTTTTGGCTTTACGTACTTGAATGATATGCTTGAGATGATCAGGTTTAGTCAGATTCAGTAAAGTGCAACCTTTATTTTTTTTCCCTAAAGATCATCTTGCGATTGGATCACACCGGGGGAGACGCCAGGGGGTGTAAAGTGGGGGGTGGGCAACGGCCTCTTCCTCACTTCCTACCCTACTACTTCCACCGCGCTTGCTCAGACCACATCCATCTCCAAACATCATTTTAATCTCAACTGCTCACCTGTAAAATTTTGTGAAACCAAATCGGGCCAGGGGCGTAAAGTGGGGGCGTTTAGTAGGGGAGCCAAAGGCCGTGAATGCATCTTGCACCGTTGCGATGCTATTGCGGTCTGTCCACAGAGAGACATATAAACACGTGGCAAATTACTCAAAACGACTTCTGTGGTAGTTCCCGCAACAATATGCATCTCCAGCACCAAATTTTGCCATGATGACACACACACACACACACACACGCACACACACACACACACACACACACACACACACGCACACACACACACACACACACACACACACACACACACACACACACACACAGACTCACAGGTTGAAAATAATACCGCCGTCGCGGTCGGCTTCTGGCAACAAGATATCACAGCTCAAAATGTGCTTTGTGACAAAATGGTTGAGAAGACCATTAAAGGGCTCAGAAAACATCCTACATTTGAGACTTTTACCTTGTTGTATGTGAAAGCTTTGTGCATACAGATGTTATTTCCTGGCACCTCGCAGAAGAAGGCCTGGTGTATAGCCTCCATATGGTATGGTTTACACCGGGGGAGGAACGTGCGCGCCCTCAAACTAGCTTCCATTAAACGCATTCCTTGTTAACTGCCTGATAATGGCACGCTATAGATCCCTGCTCTCCAGTGATGTGACTCATCACTCAGGTGTGTTTACAGCTTATTACAGACTACACCGCTTTGTAACACCTTTTTTGAGCTTCAATAAACAGTCAAAGCAGCTCATCCTCTCAGGCATGTATTCATCACAAATGTGTATCAGGTTATGACCTTTTCAAACATGTGCTTTCCCAAACAAACACGAAGGAAGAGAGGCGGAGATGGAGAGAGTGAAACAGCGTTTGTATATGTATGAGGCTTAAAGGCTTTAGGTCAACTGGGGCATTTTATTTCACACAAAACCATCAATTATATCCACCTCTACTACTTTATTAGTTTGTTGCTTTAGTGCAGTGGCTTCCACGGCCAGCCGGGGAGGAAATATGGCTATTTGTTGTCTCACAGCCTCAGAGATGAGAGGGATTCTCCTCAGCTTACGTACCATGTCTCTTTTCATTCAATACATTCAGGGCTTTGTCCATTACTCTAGATGAGCATCGATATTGCAATGAGTGCAGTGAGAACAAGATAAACAAACTCTCGTGATCAAGATGCCCTTTACATCACACCTTTAAAACCAAAAGTAAGATGTAAGATGACAACATCACAACCATGCTGTCACTGCTCCTTGATGGTAAAGTGTCAGACAGTCTGGGACAAGCGTGAAAAGAGACACCTCTGTTACACCTTTAGAATTGTTGGAGGAGCTAAAAATAATCCTGTTTCGAGCGAGAACGAGAGGCACAACCTCATTTTTCTCCGCACGGAGAGATCTGGAGTGGATTTGAATCAGGCAGAGGGATAAGAGCTGATGACGATATTCGTCTCTGTCTGTTCGCATATCTTCTCCTGTTACCATGTGTGTCCACTCTCTTCATCAATGAAGCGAAACCTTTCAGAGCCATTTAATTATCATGACTAGAAAACATCATCGGACTAAGAGTGTGACAACAAAGCCAAACAAAAATGTGTCTTTTTTTTTTTCATTTGCTAATGCCACTTTAATTTACATCCCCAAAGCAAAGGGCATAGAAATGAAAGACTTATTGTCTGCTAGATATTAATATTTCATTTCCCGAAATTGTTATTTTCAGTTGACATTTTGTTGACAAAAGATGCAACTCTGAGAGAAAGTCCATCTGTCACAAGGTTGATGACCCCCATCAGTGTACGGTGGCCCGGAGAGCTCAACACACGCAACTGAAGCACGCAGATAGACAAAACACAAACGCATTAGAGAACACGTCTACACATACACAGCTTAGACAGCGTAAGGAAATGTGCTGCAAATAGACGGACTGATATATAAAGTAAATGTCACATTTTCAAGCACATGAAAACTGAAAAAAGATACAGACTGGCTGACACTACAAACATTTAACAAATTGTGCATATTTTGTCAGTTTAATTGAATTTGCAGGTTAGTTCGGGCTAACTAGCAAATATCTGCAATAAGATCTGAATTATACATCAGAATGTTTGTACTAAAATAAACCTTTTCTTCAATGAACTTCAGTAACTACACGAGTGTCTGTATTTGTCTGTTTCCTGTATTTGTTTCTTTATGCTGCACATGTTGTCAAATTGGGGATTGCTTGTGTTTGTGGCAGTGCTTTGAGCTCTCAGGGCCACCGTACACGTGACTGAAGACATTAACGATGTTAGTCACCCAGCACACCTGGAGGATGATGGGAAAGCAGCATTCCAACCAGCGACCCCTGACCTCCCGTTTGCCCCACGGACACATTTCTTCTCTCTGGAACACAAGAAGCAGAGATTATTCTCACACTCACTGTTGTGTCATCTTTGGATCAAAGTACAGGTTGTTTCCCATAAGGCTTTCCTGTTCAAGCAGTGTCTAGTGTTGAAACAATTAGCAAATGAATTGATTGGTTGATTGACAGGAAATTAACCTACAACAATATCGCTAATTGATTATTTGTTCAAGTCATTTATCAAGCTAAAGATATCAAACGTTTGCTGGTTCCAGCTTCTCAAATGTGAACATTTTAGTAAGCAAGCAATTTAAAGTTGTCAAATTTGAGGTCCGGAAATGTCTTGACATTTTAGAGCTTTTTCTGATCAGCCTATATGACTCGACGATTCATTGATAGCTGGAAGAGTTTTCTAAGTTTTTAAAAGAGCATTAACTGTTAAAATAAAGTTAATAAAGTTGATATGGGGAACTTTATAGCAAAATATTAGAAATGACTTGTAGTTTCTCTCCACCTGATGAATGTAAATCCAATATTTGCTCTTTTATCATCATTCTCTTATTTGCTAACTTTGGAAACCGCCCTGACAGCAGTGAGAGTGAACCAAAACAGTAAAGTAAAACCAAAACAATGAGTCAAAAGAAGCTAAAACGCGCGATAGAGCTGAGGAGAACTGTAAAGTCGGTGGTAATTCTTGGTGGGTTTGTCACTACGAGCGACGTGATTCACTGTAAATACAAAAATATAGATTATAGCCGCATTAAAGACAATTAGTCTCCTCTTGAATAATCTACCGCAAAGGTGTTGAATTTGACCAACAGTCTTCACAGCGATTCAGTGACAGATTAAGTTATTAGGAAACTAATCGTTAGTTGCTGCCCAAAAAACTGTGAAATACTCTTCATCCTCACCTATCTGATTTTGATGGTACTAATACAGGAAGGCAGGAAGGAAGTATCATCATTGAGTGTGCTAAGTCAATTTCCTGAGCTCTGGTTCTATCCATCTCCAGTGTGAGCCGAGTGATCAATCTGCAGCTCTGGATATGATATCATGTTACAATGTGAGACTACATCGATGTGATGTGAAGCCGGCGTATGATATTGCTGCTAAAGTGCAGGATTTGCTGTGGTGTTTTACGGGACTGGAGAGAAATAGATCGCCCCTGAGCTAGAGCATCTTTCCCGTTCACGTCCCGGGACGTCTCTCTCAGTCTTTCGCCTTCTCCCAGAGCTCATATCACCTCTCCTGGGATGGCAGGCGGGCAGCTGGTGGTGTCTCACTGGGACGGCAGCGGAGACCCCGAGAGCAAATTCAGATGTAATATCAAAGACATCAGGGGCTCAAGGGGGAACGTTCTCCAGAGACGCAGCAGCATTCCTCGCCTACTGTTGCACTTACAGTAATCCCCTCTAAGGTTTCCATACTGGCATGATCGTGTGTGTGTGTGTGTGTGTGTGTGTGTGTGTGTGTGTGTGTGTGTGTGTGTGTGTATGTCTGTGTGTGTGTGTCTGTGTGGATTTCAGCTTTGTGAATGGTTACATAAATCTTTGCATGCAAGTGTGTGCGTGGGTGATAATGATGTGCAAGCATATGTCTGGGAATACCCAAGATACCTCCCTCTATCTCATTTTGTGTGTGTGTGTGTGTGTGTGTATTACAGGAAAACAGTGACTAATGTCTGCCCTCTTCTCTTCCGTAAGCTGATCTGTCCCTTAGGCAAACGAGAGGACACCGGCTTTTCTCTGCCCAGAGACGCTTTAGAAAGACAAGCACATGAAGCCTTTTTTATTTTATTTTTACAGTGCGGCCACACTCAGCAATCATGAACTCAATAGCACCCCGTGAACGACCAATCTCAATCGCAGTCTCTGAGTGCCGAGAGGTTGACTTGGCGTCCATTGCTTAACCCACAACATCCAAGGGAGATGACCCATGCAGTGCTCAGACAACACAAACTGGTAGTGCACCATCATTAGCTCTGTGTAAACGTGGCAATAGTCGCACACAGTCAACACAGATGCACCTTTTAGGCCAATGATGCTGATACAGCCATGGTGATGTTGTAATGAGTGTGTACAGGTACAGGCACTGATAGTGGAGTATGGATTGTGGTAATAACAAAGACATTTTTACATTGAGGACATTATGCAAGTGCATGAATGCCCTTTTCTTGAATGAGTAGGGCTTTTTTCAGTGCAACTGTATTCTCTGAGGATATGGATAAGGTCACAGAAGGTGACACTTAATTTACCACTGTCATTATGGGCACAGTGTCTGCTGCATACATAATTAATCGATCACTGTTTTCCACATTGATAACAGCACGACCCGAGTCCTCACCTTGTCTATGAATGCTGATTGCATTCACCTCGCTGCTCACCGTTACTGTGAGACATGGAACACGCTCGCAGAGAGAAACAGCAGTACAGAAGCGGATCATATGTGTTTCATGATGACAACCACTGCCATCTGAACCTGATAACTTAACCACAGTTAAGCCGGTTATCACAAGGGAGACGATTATGGTAATATTCTCCACCGTGATGCATTTGGAAGAGCTTAAAAGGGGGGAAAGTAATGTGTAATAAAACTTTGCAAAAAGGACCCATAGAGCCACGCTTTCCAGCAACAAGCCTTCATCTCTTACCCAATAAGAAACAGTTTGAATAATGAGAATGCAAGCAGTAGACAAAGGCGGATATGTTGAACTACACCAGAAGATCTGTTCGCACTATTTTTAACTCTGAATCTTAATGAAACATCCCCCTAGCGCCCATGAGTTCCCTTTTTCACCCTCAATGAATTCATTGACTTGAAACAGATTTAGGCAGCAGAATGAAAACTGGTGAATAGAAATGACTGTCTGGGTTTGGAGATTAATATTACAGACGGAGAAGTGATGATCTATTGCTGAACTCTCTTCAGTCCATGCAGCATACTGAGGATGAAAGTGATGAGCGCTGTTGCCAAAGTTATTATTCTAATCAGGAAGATGACAGGCTCCGTATCTGTTGTGTGATTTACTTTTATGTTGGATGAATACAATAACAGATACTCAACTATGAATCATCCATTGTGTTGTTTATTTTTGGTTTATCAATATGTTAAGGACAAAATAATATATACATAGATGTTCAAGCCAAAAAGTGTTAAGTAAGAATATGATTAAAAGCTGTCTTATCAGACCACGGTATGTATATACATTGTCAAAAAACAACGATTTGTTTGTAAATTGAGAATTTAATGTAACATAAGAAGAAGAAAAAACATTTAAATCAGTGTTTATCAAACACTTGAATTTTAAGTTTCATATCCATCATATAAAATAATTAATCTCCATCAATACAAGAGCAACCTATAACCTACATAAAGGCCATTTGCCTCATTACTTTCACTTTACTGATGTGTGCTTACACCATGTGACCAATGTACGCAAGCTATCATCAAGTCCTGTGAATGGAGTGCGGGTGCGGGACAATTGATTTTTGCAATAGGTCGGGGGAGGTGATGTGGGTGTTTAACATTGCGCTCAAAGGGGGCTCGGGATTGTGCAGATACAGTTGATGGTAAACAAATATTTGACAGCAGCAGAAGCAGCAGCAGCAGCGGCACTGGGCTTCCTCTGTGTTTGCAGTGTCAGAGGCGGTGAACTACAGGAGTTGTCTCGGCTCTTCAGTGCCCAGTTTGACGGCCAGCCTGCGTCCTCGGAGAGGAAGAGCTGCTGTAATTGGTTTCTCAATGAAGGATCATCAGCAGCTCCCCGGAGGTTTGCTGGACTGGAGTGTAGCGCTGCTCTATCAGCCGTCCGCTCGCCGGCTTTAAACACCGCTTTGCTCCTTTCTACTGAAATAAACAAGTGGGCAGTGAAGGGGTTTCTCGGAGCATCATCGCC